>NW_007726416.1:591527-637512 GCF_000696425.1 Galeopterus variegatus | reverse complement strand
AAAAAAAAAAAAAAAAAAAAAAAAAAAAAAAAAAAAAAAAGGCAGCCAAAATCTTAAAGCACAGTGAATATGAAAAAATAACCAAGCCACTTTTGCCTTAAACTATTTTTTTAAGTTCTCTAGAACAAGCTTCTTCTCCAAACTCCCCATTATTCAATATTATATTCTGAATTATATCAACAGAAATTTAATCACAGCAAACTACTGAACATATTTCAAAAATGCCACTAGTAAACCAGTTGCTTTTAGAGGATAAGGACATTAACAGATTTTCTTTTCTTTTTTTTGGCGGCTAGCCAGTATGGGGATCCAAACTCTTGACCCTGGTGTTATAACACCCCACCCTAACCAACTGAGCTAACCAGCCAGCCCTGAAATTAACAGATTACCTAAAGACAGTAATTCACACTGGGGCTAGAATCAGAGATTTATTAACTCAAAAATATTCAGAACCCTTGCCACTGTGATCTACAGTCCAAATATAGTTTCTGGGACTGGTCAGTTAGCTCATGGTGTGGTGTTGATAACAATAACACTAAGGTCAAGGGTTCGGATCCCATTACCGGCCACATGCCAAAAAAAAAAAGGTTTCTATTCAGATTTAATTGAAATGTAATTTATTTTAAAATTGGATGTTTTGGATTTAAATATTTATGACTACAAATCAATTGAAAAACAAAATAATACATTAAATATCTTTATAATTTTCCTTACATAAAAATCCCAAATGTTTAAACAATTGGCTGAGGTCTCACAGAAAAAAACAAGTTGATAATTTAAATATTATTGCTTAATAAACCTGTAAAAAAATGGCTTGTATGGGAAGTACAAAAAACTGAGGAAATATGTTTAGGAACATTACTAATAATTTAATATGGAAAATCATGTCATCTATTTAGATGACAATGAACTTTATAAATGTTTTGCATTTTAAATTATTTAGCACTCCTAATTAAAAATTTGAGAAATATTAAATTACAACTTCCTTGATAATGAAACAAACTGCTATTCAAGAATGTTTTGTTGTTCTTCATCTACACAAAATTTATTATTAATCATCAAATGAATTTCCCCCCACCTTAGACTCATCAGCAAGCAGAAGGTTGAGGAGAGATGCCATGCTGATCTGAACTGCAGCAGGCTTCACCCTGAGCACGTCCCTGTGGATGAGGTGACCTTAGGTGCCTGCATAAGCAACCATCCTCCAATCTGTGACTGAAGCAGGAACTCAACTGGATGTCTCTCACCCACTACTCACATCTTCAATGACTAACAGGCCATTAACTGCACAATTACAGTTTCAAACATTTACTCTACTTGTCTCCTGTAACCATTAACTACCTGCATTTTGACTTTTCAAAGAGCTTCTTTAGCTGCTGGAATCTTTCTGAGACCTGAAAAATTTTAAATGAGTATTAATTATAAATTTCTCAGTAGTCTTTTATTATCTTTGATGAAAGTTTCACAAAATGTCTAAAGACAGAGAAAGTTACTCTCAATAATAAAGAGATGATGTAATGTTTAAAAAAATGCAATATCGTCATACTAAAGGTGATTGCTAGTTTAACTTTTCAATATTAAACTTTCTTAAACAAGAAATCATCATTACAAAATTGCCTGAGATCAATAAGTAAATGGTAAGACACAGAAAAAAAATCAAGATCATTCCAGTCAAACTTCTTCCACAATTACCAAGTTTTTAACAATTCTACACTGAGTCATACTTTTAAAGAAATTGGCTAAATATCTATGTATTTTAACACATTAAAAATTAAATCTAAGTATTTAGAGTAGCAACATCTGTGAACCAAGAGTTGTAAAAATTGTGTAGTTACCTGAGTTGGATTTTTATTCAATTTGGGAGCTAAATATGTAAATGTTTTTAATGATGGCCCTCTTTTCTGACATTCCAATAAAATTTCCCGATCATCATTTCTGAGGAAGAAAAAACTGTATTTAGCTTTTGTACATGAGAAAAGGTAATAAAAATTCCACTGCCTTAATATCCACCAACAAGAGACATTAAACCCCATAGGAAAATGAAAAAGTTTATATACCAAAATACAGACAACATTTATCTCTCAGAAATAAGATAATAGATGATTTTACTCTTTGTGCTCATATGTATTTCTCAAATTTTCTACAATAAATGTATTAATTTATTTTTCTATGACAAAATTAAAGTTTAGCTTTTTAAAATTCTACCTTTAATGTATACAATACTTAAAAAATTAGGGCTCAAAGACGATCACAGATGTAATAAGCAGAAGAACCAGAACTAAAACAGAATCCAGATCTTCTAATTCCCAGACCTCTGCTTTTTCTAATGGTTTGAACAAATGTGTTATTATAATCTCTGAGATTTTATTCTGCCATCTGCAAGTTACCTGAAATCAGGATTTGAGGATTTCAGTATTAAACAAACCGATCACCAGTTTTAATAAAATTCACCTTCCCCCATTAAGCATTCCAGTCAAGCATGGACATTGTTCACCTCTAGTCCAATGGTTCATAACTGTAGTTCCCTTATGTCTAAAGTAGGGTCTTAAAAATCTGCATTCCTTAAAAAGTTCACATAAAACTCAAAAGTACAATGTATTTATAAAACTATTTGGAAATTTTTAATTTGGGGGAAAAATCAAATTACAAACATTCCCACTTTCTGCCATTTCACCACATCATTCCTTTCTAAAATGTGCTTATACCAGTTCTTTCCAAATGAAAGAATCCTTTTTAATTGAAAATGTGGCTAAAACACAACTAAAAGCTCTATTCATGGTGCTAATGCATACTCCTGGTTAAAGGCCATTGTTCTAGATAGTTTCACAGTACAGCTCGACTATACCCTGGAATATATCTTCAACTAACTTTGGTCACTTTTGAAGTAAGACATCACTTTCATTTTAGAATGGGATAAAACTATGAGGACATGATCTCTCAAAACTTAAATGTCTCACAAGATTCTTACCTTGTCCATGAAACTATAATTTCTCCCTTCTTTTTAATAACATTCTTTGCAGAAAGGATTGTAGGAGAAGTGGCGAGTGCTGCTGCTGAATCCTTAATTCCTGGGCTTGTCTTTGATGAAGGATCTTTATTCACTGCAGGGGCCCTTTTCTTATTGGTTTTCTTTTGATGAGTATCACTATTCTCACCAGAATCCTGGGTAAGTTTCTTGGTCTTTTCCCTAATGGTTAAGTCTGTTTCCTTTCTTTGTTTTTTCTGAGAAAAATGACTTATATCAGAAAGGTTTTTCCTCTTTTTGTGAGCATTATCCAAAGTCCCAGACAACACTGAAGTATCAGAATTTGATGTGGGTTCTGATTTTAAATCATCCTTTTTTATATCACATGAACTGGGAGATTCTGTAATCAAATCGATGTAGGTTTCCTCAACAATGCATTCCAAAGACTTGTTTGACACTTGCACCTTTTCTTCCTTACAATTATCTTCAACTATACATATCACCTGACACTCCAAGCCTTCAACAGCTAACTCAGGACCATCACCATCATTTTTACTTTCGCTTGAAGCCTCTTGTGTCAAATCAATAAAAGCATCTACAGTATCAGACTGCAAAGAATTGTCTAATATTTCAGCATTTTGATCTAAATTGCCTCTAGGACATCCCAACTGATCAATATTTAAAACCGTTACTTCTACAAATTCCCCCAGGTTCTTGGTCTCGGTGACCGGATCTTTTGTTAGGTCTATGTACGTGTTTGGAAGAGGGTCCCTGACTGAGTGTGGAATTTCTTCCATTGAAGGCAATTCTTCAATGCTTTCAGGGACTTTTGGTTCCCATACTTGATGCAACTTGAAACATTCATCAGCTGCTTCATCATTGTGAACCACCTCACCTGAAGCATCTTTAAGAAATTCATATATATCAGGAACCTGTGTTTGTATCATTGAGTTCTGTTCTTCATGACTTGATTTACTGCTATCAACATTTTTGTTGGAATTTTCCAACTCCTCCACAGATTTTAAAATGATGTTCTGACATGAAATATATTCTTTCTCTGCTGCTTCATCAGCTTCCTTTCCAACTCTGGGCAAAGATGCCAGTGACTCATCAGCCACCATATTCTGTTTAAGACCAGGGGAGTTAGAAGGTGCTGCACGTCGTATTTTCACAATGAAGTGGTCATTGGACTTTTCCATTATGACAGCATGCATAGGTAGATTAGGGTGGTACTGAAAGCCTGGAGCAACAGACCGGCTTGTCCATGATGAAGAACAACTTGATTTACTGCTTGAATTATCAGACTCCAGAGCTAAATGGATATCTTGCTCAGATGCATCCTCTTCCTCAAGTAAAGCATCTTCACTAAAATGGGCACTAATAACTTCTTCAGGAGTTGAACTAGACAAAACTTCAGGCTTTAAGAAACTGAGATGACCATCTGACTTCAGAGGTGATGGTACTGTTAAGGAGACTGCTAGATCTTCAAGAAGTATTGAAGAAATACAGGGCTTGCTCTTTTCTGAACTACATACGTTATCTTTACTTAAAGCTATGTTAGTAGACACTTCAAACATACAACTTTCATCTAACACATCAGGATGAACTGGCAACGAAAGCCCCGAAGACAGAGATGGACCTTTTTCAGATGATAATAATGACCAATTATCATCACTAATCATTTTAGGACATGGAGAAGCCACTCCTGAAACTAGCTCTTCTGATGTACAAGCTGGTATTGATTCACACTTAAGACTCTCTAGCAGCTGTTTCTCTGGAGTCTTTAACTCCCACTCACTTTTTTCAGTACAGTTAACACTGTTGTCCAAAAGATCAGAACCTTGCAACAAACTTTTAAATATTTCACCCATCTGCGCATCACTCACTAAATTAAAAGTAAGGCTAGATGCCTGCTGTTCAGTAAGAATCTCAAAACTGCGTTCTGGCTTCAAAGCTGCATGCTGAGAGGTCTGTGCATCCTCTGTGGTGTTGCCTTCAGTTTTTCCTGGCTTTGGAGTGCTCGGACAGTTTAGTTCCAAGTTGTGCTCTTCAGATTGAGAGTTTTTTATATTATCAAAGCAGGCGTTAAAACTTTTTTTAATGTCATGCGTTAGTATGTTAATACTGAAGTTATTTTGGTCTTGATGCTTTTCCTCAGATTTTTTACATCCCAGTAAAGACTTATAATGAACAGAGTTTTCTGATTTTGGCAGTTTTTCTTTTAGCATTTCTTTGTTGAAGTTGCCCACATTCCCCTTCTGACAATTTGAATATTGTCCTTTCTCTGTATTTGTTTTTTCAGGTTTTCCTTCATCACTGTCACTTCCAAAGTTTATGGAATCACAAAACTTTACTAAGATTTTCTTAAGCTTTGCAAACAAATAATCAAGTTGTTCATCTACAAACTTCCACAATTTTTTTTTCATATCTGGTAGCTGCTGTTCAAATAAACGATCAACTATGCCATTCTTTTTAACTTGCTTAAGTTTAGATTCTACAACATCACAGAGATTCTTCTGTAAAGTGGTCACTGACTTAGAGATTTTGGATAAGTTTAAGTGTTTAATTAGTGATGTAAAACTCAAAATTGCTGACTCAATAATTCTATGAAATTGTATTAATGAAAATTTTACCTTGAACTTCATATAATTTTTCCTTACATATTTTCTTATCATTCGTAACATGTGCATAATCTCTCGTACAGAAGAGGGCACAGCAATAATTGGAACTATTTTTTCCAAGCAGGAAGTGTTCATTGTTTTATCTTTCTTCTCTGTTTTTGAAGATCTGCTAGATTCACTTGGTTTTTTATTCCATTTGCTATTGGTCTGATGGATTTTTACAGATGTTTTCCTTTTGTCTTTATCTAAATGCACAGTACTTGTCCTACTTCTTGAGTTAGTCTTTGTGTTCTGCGCTTCTGAAGCTCTAGGCTTGGCACTTTTTCCAAAACTTTTTTGTGGTTTAGATTTTTCACTGTCGCTTACAATTTCTCCTTCTTCTAATTCATCTAAAGATGAATTCTTACAGGACTCTGCTTCTGTACATTTGTCAGATTTGTGAATTGGCTTTTGATTTTCCTTATTGAGATCAGACTGACTCTTGGAGGTAGAATGAGCTGAATCTGGTGGAAATACATCTGTGGAAGAAAAAAGTATATTAAACACATCTATGGAAGATAAAAGTATATTAGGATAACATGACCACTGAGTCTTAGTCATTTGATATTTCCATACTAAATATAACAAAAAACTAAATATTGAGGCAATTCATTATTTTAATAGTTTTTCTTGTTGTTTGTTTGTTTTTAAAGCAGAATGTTCATGCCTAATACTTATTCAAGTCATTAGTCTTTACTGGTCTTAAAAAGTGCTCTGGCCGGTCAAGATGGTGGAAAAGACGGTCCCCAGCATCACACTCTCCCACAAATCAACCAATTTACAACTAAAAAAATGTAACAACAGCCAAGAGGGGGCTGCCGGAGCTCAGGGGAAGAGGAGGAGAGACATACAGAGTTCATGAAAGGGGAGAAGCCTCGATGAGAGAAAGAAAAAACTGCTCAGAGCATTTCGGGCCGCGACCACTTTAATGCTGGAGCTGCTGAGCACATGGACTGGGAGCCGGAAGAAGCCACAGCTGTGCCCTTCGGATGGAGCTGCTTGGAGGAAGCAGGGGAGAAGAGGGCCCTGGTGGCCCCCAGGACAGCAAGACCACTAACAGGGTTCCTGTGGACCCACGCAGGAGCAAGGAACCAGAACAGCTGAAAAAGGGGAGCCACTTAGAGGCCGGTGAGTCATCGCAAGGGACCATTGCAGGACCCGTCCCATGGGAAGTGTTTGGAGCATGGGCAGTGGGGAAGACAGGCCCACCGGGAGAACACTGGGACACAGCAAGGACAGCCAATCCATCCCCCAATCAGTGCAGGACCACTCAGAGGATGGTCGAGAATGCAGAATTGCATGGGGTGCAGTTTGATGAAAAGATTCAGGGCCAGATCAGTTTCTACACAACCCAGGAGCAGGAAGTACCAACCCGGAGCTGCACAAAAAGTCTTCCCTAGGGAAACAGCAGCAAAGCAGCAATTTAGCTCAACAACACAGCTCAAGTGCTTCCCACAGGAAGTGTCGTGTGTGTGTGTGTGTGTGTGTGTGTGTGTGTGTGTGTGTGTCCCCATTAAAAGTAAGCAAAGGAAAAAAAATTAGTTCCAGCCCAGGCACACCACCAGTGCCTGGGGCCCACCAGGGGACCTGAGGCATGCAGCCAGGGATGGGAACCCACTCCCACATCCAGCCACACCACCAGTGCCTCGGGACTCCACCTAGGGGCCCAGAGCTTGGAGCCGGAGACCAGACACCCTGCTCACACCCAGGCATACTGCCAGTGCCTCGGGACCACGCCAGGGGTCCCAGAGCACCGAGCTGGAGACTGGACACCCTGTCCACACTCAGGCACACCGCCAGGGCCTCAGGGCCCCGCCCAGGGGCCCAGGGCTTGGAGCTGGGGACCAGACACACTGCCCACATCCAGGCACACCACCAGCACCTCAGGGCCCCGCCCAGGGGCCCACAGCTTGGAGCCGGGGACCAGACACCCCACCCGCACCCAGGCACACCACCAATGCCAAGGAGCATGCCAAAAAGATCACCTCCATGTGGGTGGCCCACCACAGTAACCATGGCTGCCGAGAAAGTGGCTAGACGTCACAACCACCACACAAGATGGTCTGCCAGACACTGCAGTGCAACAACACAAGGAGAGTCACCAGTAGAGACCAAAGAAAAGAAGAGGATGTCTCTCTCCACAAAGCCCATTCCAGAGTGACAGAAGAAGCATCTGCTCTGTGATTATATTGGGGGACCTGAACACACCTTTCAGCATTGGACAGATCATCTAAGCAACAAATCAACAGAGTAACCATTACTCTTTCAGAAGGAGAAAAGAAATCTAGGGTAGTTAGAGGCGGGAGGGGGAGTAGAGGGGGTTGGGGAGAGATTGGACAAGGGGCATAAAGAATAAGTATGATTTGTAACAATATACATACTAATAATATTGATTTGATCAACATATGTCAACATTCAATCCCAAAAATATGTATAATCAATTATGATTCAATAAAAAAATAAATTAAATAAAAAGTGCTCTGAAGGTGTCTAATAAGTATAGTTTGGTCATTTGGATAATCATCAACCAATCAATCACTCAGTGTATCTTTACTTAATTTTAGCAGTATCACCTACTCTATGCCACTGGATAATAGCTTTTGAACAAAAATACACCTAAAAGCAAGAGTTTTTGAAACAATCTGTCTTACTTCCTACCACTCCCTTTTTTGTAAAAACTAAGAATTACAGTAGTCCACCTTATATGCAATTTCCCTTTCCAAGGTTTCAATTACCTGCATTCAACCATGGTCCAAAAATATTAATAAAAAATTCCAGAAATAAACAATTCACAAGTTTTAAATTGTGTACTGCTCTGAGTAGTATGATAAAATCTCTAATGTGGTCCCACCTGATATGTAAAATCATGCCTTTGTCCGGCACAGACACACTGTATACACTACCTGCTCATTAGTCACTTAATAGCCGGCTCAGTTATCAGATTGACTGTGGAGATATAGCAGCACTTGTATTCAAGAAACCCTTATTTGACTTAAAATGGCCCCAAAGTGCAAATGTAGCGATGCTGGTGATTCGAATATGCCAAAGAGAAGCCATAAAGTGCTTCCTTTAAGTAAAAAGGTATAAGTTCTTGACTTGAAAGAAAAAAATCATATGCTGAGATTGCTAAGATCTACAGTAAGAACGAATCTACAGTAAGAACAAATCTACCACCTGTGAAATTGTGAAGGAAAAAAATACGTGCTAGTTTGCTGTCACACCTCAATCTGCAAAATTACAGCCATGATGAATGGTAAGTGCTTAGTTAAGATGAAAAAGGTATTAACTCTGTGGTGAGAGAAATGAATGGAAAGGTGTTCCAGGGCTGGCCTGTAGCTCACTTGGGAGAGTGTGGTGCTGATAACACCAAGGCCACAGGTTCAGATCCTATATAGGGATGGCCGGTTAGCTCACTTGGAGAGAGTGGTGCTGACAACACCAAGTCAAGGGTTAAGATCCCCTTACCGGCCACCTTTTTTAAAAAAAAAAAAAGAAAGGTGTTCCAAATGACAAAAATCATGTTTGGTACCATCCAGGGTTTCAGGCAACCACTGGGGGTCTTGGAATGTATCATCCACAGATAAGGGGGAACTACTATACCTAAATGTAGACAAAAGGCTCAAAGTACACTTCTAGTTAACAACGGGTTCTGAATAATGTTACTCTTTGTTATTAAAAAGAAAAAGCACATTTATCTTGCTTATCTATTTTACATTCTCACAAACAATGATATAGAAGATAATATAAACCATTACCTTTATGACTGTTATTATATAACGTGACTTGAGATGGGCTTTCCATTCTAAGAACTTTTGCTCCAGGTCTCACTGGACTATTCAGAGGACTGATGGCTTCTGGAATAGGTCTCAGGTGATTAAGGTCAATGCTTAAAACCGAGTTCTCATCATCCTGATATACTGAGTTTGTTTCGCCAATTTCTATTCCATTGTCCATTAACTCAGTCTGCTGAAGTGAAGATTCTAAAGCCTCTTTAGGTAAACAAGGCTCCAAATGACAAGACTTACTCTCAACCAGTGGTGGATCTACAAGAGAAGGCTCAAATTTTGGTTTATCATCTTCTGAAAGAATTATTGGCAAAATGCCAGCTTCTTCAATTGAAGGATACAAAATGCTTTCACTGGTTTCAGCCACCTTTGTTGAAAGAGCCACTTTCATTTCCATATCTTCAGAAATACTACAAGAATTTAAACCATCATTTCTTTTGGTATCCATTTCTGAGCCAAAGTTTTGAGAAACATCTGTTTGCAATACATCCATTACCACAGGAGCTGCTGCCCTTGCATCATTAACAGTTTGTTCCATTTCTGTTGAAGGAAACGAGGATTCTATTTGTTCCCCTTCCAAAGGTGTTGAGAATGAAGTCTTTCTACCACAAATGGGCACTTCACAATGCACAGCATTCTCAACAGATTTAACTAACAAACTATTTTCTCCTTCCATTTTGATCCTGGGTTCAGATGCTGTTGGAAGAGCATCTGTTGGTTCTAGTAACTTTGATTTGGTTTCCTCTGTGATATGTTCACTAACAGAGGGAACACATGTCACTGTCTTAGCTTGCACAGAGGACTCCAGATCACATACACCACTGGACTTGGGAATATCAGTTATTTCATGCTGATTATTCTGAGAAACAGGCTGCTTTTTAGCAGGAGAAAGAGTTAAATTCAATTTTTCCATAAAACTCAACTTTAAGTCTTTGTTTTTTATTTCATTTGGACCACTCTCAGCATTCACTGTGGGCTCTTTATTATCTGCTCCTTCAGAAACTTCATTAGAGACTTTAACTTTATCATTTTTTTGCTCATTTTGTCTATTTAAATCAACACTGGTTTTCTTAGTTTCTTTATTAGTCTTCTGTAAATGTTCCATAGGTATTTTTCTTTTATTTCTCATATGCCTATTTTCTTCTTTGCTTTCTCGTTCTCTTTCCCTCTTATCTTCAGTTCTATGCCTTTCTACTTTTAAAGGTATATTTTCCCATTGGTGCACAGCATCAACTTCCCTGGAGTCAATGTGTTTGTGAGTTCTACTGCTTGAAAGAGAAGATGGACATCTTCCATCTTGAAAACTGTGATTTCTTACACCCCTGTCTCTTTTACAATCTTCCCTTCCTCTTCTCTCTTCTAGATGGTATTTACTTGAATTATGACAAGATTTTATTTCATTCTTGGAATGAGGAAGTGATGCTCGTTCATTGGATGTTCTTCTCCAATGATCCTGGTCCTTTACTACTGACTTAGGTTTTTGATCAACTTTTCTTTCTTCTTTATCTTGTGATTTAAGTTCTTTTCTATTTATATTTTGTGATCTTTCACTTTGTCTTTCTAGTTTTTTGTCACTTGGAGATTCTACTTGAGTGTGTAACCTTTCTCTAGAGGTTTCTTTCTCCCACGAAGAGCTAATGCGTTCACTTTTATAATCCAAATCTGTGTTACTTTTAAACTTTAAATTTTTGTTTTCAGTCTTTGGTTCACTTTTACCATATTTCTGAGGACGTCCTTGTAACCTCTGACTACCCTCCATGTTCCTTGGTTCACCATCACCATAGCTAGTATTTAAGTCTTTTCGCATTCTATCAGTTCCTCTGCTATACTGGCTATGTCTAGTATCTTTTCTCCCTCTTCTATTATCCTCATTTGAGTTACCCTCACCAACCTGATAATGTGAACGTGACCAAACACTGTTTGTGCAGTGTTTGTCAACAGATGTAGGTAAATGCGAAGTGCTCTTTTTTTCACAACGTGATTTTCCTTCCTTTTCCAGGTTTGGTAGTGAAGTGCTATGATGTACATCTTTAGACACATCACTTTTAACTCTGTGATCAGTCTTTGAACAGTCTTCCAAATGGGGAGATCTAGACTTAAAATCTTTTGTTTTAACTGTATCTGATGTCCTTGTAGTTTTATGATTATTTCGAAAATGTGGAAACTCAGACAATCTATTGAGGAAAAAAAAATCAACAAGAACAAAAAAACAAAGTTAATTGATATTTAATAATATTCCAAATTTTATTCACAAGTGACATTACTTTTAAAATTTGGGGACTCTTAACTAGTTTTAAAAAAAATTGGGGACCCACACACCGGCAAAACAAATTTTACTTTGTATAAAAAGCGAGTGATTAAGAATTTACCAGTTCCCAACTAAATGAGCCAGTTTTCAAAACAAGGAAGTCTCTTTCACTTGCTTTGCTCAAAGGAAATCTTGAGGACCTGTCAGATCTATCCCAGCACTTGCCAATGTCTTTTAGACTTCCTTTTCCACAGGTGAACAACTACCAAACTACCACAAGTTCACTTCTTTTAAAACAAGTGACATTACCTTCTTGCCTTCATTCACTCTATCCCAACTGAAACAGAAGGAAAAGTGAAATCTTGCTGGACAACAGACATAATCAAAGTAGAACTCTACATAATTCCCTATCCTGCTTTTCTGTTTCACATACAATCCCATAGTAAGCCAAAGCATCAACAGCCATCTTAAAGTGGTATATGTGAGTGTTGTACAAAAATAAAAATGAATATAGAGTTGTGATTCTTTCCTAGGAAAATGGTATGTAACTACTGTTTTTAAAAAAAAAAAAAACCTAAATCTTAAGGTTTTATATTAGTATTTAAGAAAACTGATAGTTTTTCTAGCAATAAAATGCAGATGGTTCAGTTCATCTTTGTGTAATAAGTTCATCTTCCTGAACTTCCATAATGTCCCTGAATTTTCATAAATCTATTCCTAATAAATATTGAATGTGTCAAAAAAACCCCAAATTAAAATACTCCCAAATAAGGAGAGATTATTATAAAACAAAAGAGGACTTAGGAGACATACAACCTAAGGCAATGTGTAGACCTTATGTGGATCCTGTTGTGGGTTGAATTGTGAGGTCCCATGTCCCTCTGCCCCAAATTCATGTTAAAGTCCCAACCCACAATACCTCAAAATATGACCTTATTTGGAGATAGGGTCTTTACAAAAGTAATCGAATTAAAGTGAGGTCATTAGGGTGGGCCCTAATCGACTATAACTGGTATCCTTATAAAAAGAGAAAATTTGAACAGAACAATACATATAGAGGAAAGATGATATGAAGAGACAGAAAGAAGACCACCATCTACAAACCAGGAAAGAGGCCCAGAACAGTACTTGCCTTCAGAACCCTCAGGAAGAACCAACCCTGCAGATACCTTCGTTTTGGAATTCTAGTCCTAGAAACTATGAGACAAATTTCTGAATAAGCCACCTGGTTTTTGGTATTTTTGTTAAGGTAGACCAAGGAAACTAATAATAAGACCCTGACTCAACGAACCAACTGTTAGAAGACACCTTAGAGGTAACTGGGGAAATATGAACCCCTAAAGCACTAACCATAAAAGAAAAACCCCCAATAAATTGAATTTCACTAAAATTAAGAACTTCTATTCCTTAAAAGACACAATTTAAAAAGTGATAGGCAAGGCACAGAATGGGAGATATTTGCAATACATTTATCCAACAAAGGACATGCATTCAACAAAGGATATGTGTGTGCAATGTGCATCATACTTATTAAATTATAACCTTCTTCAAGATAGTTCTAGCCCACAGAGCTTATAACACATATTTAGTATAGTTACATATTAAATAAAATTCTAACACCAAAAGTTTTATTTTAAAATATATATTCACATTAGACATTTCCCAGAATTCATACTTTTTAAATTTTCTGTATATTTTCACCTTACTAATATTTTTCTATTCATTAAACATTAAACCAAATGGTAAACATTTACCACTATAACAGTAGTTACAGCTTACAAAAGTGTAAATATTTGGCAGAGCATTTACTAGATAATGTATAACTACATCAAATAATCTAATGACATATAATGCCCATCATTTATTCACCCAGTTTCTCTTTTCACCCTGTACAAACATCATGCTCCTCCCCTAAAAGACTCAAATCTCAATGTAATTGTGAATAGCACCCCCTTCTACTTTCCAAAGTATCCTGGTTTTAACAATAAATTAAATGGTCACTCTTCTTCTGGGTCTCTAGATTGTACTAACTAAATAAATGATGGAACAACCCACTGAGCAATGATGGAACAATAAATGGTGGATAAATGATGGAACAATGAAAGAGGTTTGGCGATAAATTCATTTTTGGATGAGGTAATTTTGAAAAACCTTGAAGACATTATGTACAGATGTGAAGTAGTTATCTACATATGAATGGAAGTGCCCTAGCATGGGCAAGATTACCTCATAAGAAAATACTGATAAAGAAAGAAAAAGACATAGGTTTGAGCTTTGAGGACCTCCAACTTACAACAGCTAAGTACAGAAGAATAAACCTCAAGTTAGGAAGAAAACCAAGAATCATTACATCACAAAAACCAAAGGGAGGGCCGGTCCATGCCTCACTCGGGAGAGTGTGGTGCTGATAACACCAAGGCCACGGGTTCAGATCCCATATAGGGATGGCCGGTTCGCTCACCGTGAGCGTGGTGCTGACAACACCAAGTCAAGGGTTAAGATCCTCTTACCAGTCATCTTTTTAAAAGAAAACGAAAAACAAAAAAAACCCAAAGGGAGACACTGTTTCAAGAAGGGAAGGTCACTATGCCAAACAGTGTGCAAGGGCAAGTTAAATGTAAAATCAAAACTACTGACGGGGAGTGGCCGGTTAGTTCAGTTGGTTAGAGCACAGCCTTGTAACACCAAGGTCATGGGTTCAGATCCCCTTACCGAACAGCCACCAAAAAGAAAAAAAAACTATTTGATAGATTTAGTATCAATCACTCTTGACAATGACAGCTGTTTTGGTAGACCAATGCAGGCAGAAATCAGACTGGACTGGGTTCAAGAGTGAGTAGAAAGAGAGGAAATGGAAACAGCAAGTTTAGACCACTATTTCAGAGGTTTGGCTATGAAGGGGAGGAGATGAACTTCTTTGGAGTAGAATATTGCACCCAACCAAAAAAGAGAGAGAGAAATTAGTGAATAAAATCCACTTGAAGGGCTGGCCCATGGCTCACTCGGTAGAGTGCGGTGCTGATAACACCAAGGCCACGGGTTCGGATCCTATATAGGGATGGCCGGTTTGCTCACTGGCTGAGCCTGGTGCTGACAACACCAAGCCAAGGGTTGAGATCCCCTTACCGGTCATCTTTTAAAAAAAAAAAATCCACTTGAGAGGGAAAAGAATATACAATTGAGAGATAGTTTATGGGCTGTTATTAACAAAAAATGTGAGCACAGATGCTTTCTTGATATTTCCAAATTGATAACTTGGATTTGGCAGGGACCTAGAAGAAGCCATGACATACACACTACCATCTTCTCAGGGGCAAACAGTACTAGAGCAAAATCCCAATATTTTAGAAAACTGAATATATTCAGAAAGATATGAAGCAATGTTCTACTAATAATCATATATATACATCATTATGATGATATACCTTTAGAATAATAGTCACTACTCACATTAAAACCTTCAATATTTAATAAAATGCATGATTTTCCTCTGTCCACTCACAGTTAAAACATTCCACATAATCAATATCCATGTCTTTTTTTGTTTGTTTTTTTGGCAGCTGGCCGGTAGGGGGATCCAAACCCCTGACCTTGGTATTATAACACCTTGCTCTAACCAACTAGATACCCATGTAATTTATAACAGATCTACACATCTCAGTTATACCTCTGGTGAAGATTATTTATTTCTTCATCCTTGCGGTTTATTTCCACTCTGGCAGTTTTGATAAGTGCTGAAATATTCTTCTTAAGAGACTGGTTTTCATTTTTTAAGCTGAAATTCTAAAACACCATAAAATATATTAATAAAGCACATATCTACAGGATTATTAACACTACTACTTATATTAACAAATAATTATTAAATGCTAACTACATGCCAGGCATCATGCATTTTATCTTATGTAATTCTCAAAAAAGCCCTTTGAGAAGTATTATTATCCCAATTATACAGATGGGAAGGTGAGATTCAGAGAAGATAACTGGCACCAGAAAAAGCCCACTTAAAGTGAAACTACTTAAAACAGGAATCAAAATGAAAAAACAATAAACATCAGGAAAAAAAAGTTTTGCCTGGGTCATTATCTTGAAAATTGAAAATGAAAATTATTTTAAAAATTTTATTAAATTTAACAACTTAGTTTAAACTTGCAACAACGTATTAGTTCTCAGATAAACAAAGAATGAATCTAGAGTTGACTGGTTCTTCCAGGGGAAGGGGAAAGAGACACAATTTTACCAAAATCTAAGAACCAGAACAGTATATGACATTCCTGATTTTTGTAGCCCAATCATAAAAAGGGTCATTCTGGTCAAAGACTGTGATGACATCACCATTTTTGCTCCAAAGAAATTCTAAATCTTTGCTCTTCAAACATTCTCTTTTATATCACCTCTCATCACCTCTATCAATTTCCTGTCATTTAACTACTAATTGGTCTAACATCAATGTCATTTAACAACTCAAGCAGTTTTCCTATATCAATTTCATCAACTCAGGAAATAAACCATGTTTTGCCAGATTTGCTATTTCATTTAATACTTTTTTTTTTTTTTAAAGATGACCGGTGAGGGGATCTTAACCCTTGACTTGGTGTTGTCAGCACCACGCTCTCCCAAGTGAGCTAACCGGCCATCCCTATATAGGGATCCGAACCTGTGGCCTTGGTATTATCAGCACCACACTCTCCCAAGTGAGCCACTGGCAAGCCCTCATTTAATACTTTAAAAAAAAAAGGCTTTCTTTTAAACTGCCAACATTTTAGCATTTTAATTTCTAACAAAAAAAATTTTTAATTTCGATTTTAAAAAGTAAACAAGGCAATAAATAAAATATTTATTATAATCCTACCTGTGTCTGTATTTCCTTAAACTTTTTCATCAGCTCTTTCATTTGCAGCTGACATTTTCCATATTGTACCTGTAACTATAAAAGGACTAATGTAAGCATTATTCTAAATTATTTTTTTTATCTTAAATGGTATTTCAAAATATTTAAAATTTTGTAAATCAACCCACTAAGATGATATATGAAGTCTACTTCTACTAATAGATATTTAATAAGATAACTGGTTTTTAAAGTGGCAGAAAAAGCATCTGCTCTATGATAATATCGGGGGACCTGAACACACCCTCTCAGCATTGGACAGATCATCTAGGCAACAAATCAACAGAGTAACCATTACTCTTTCAGAAGGAGAGAAGAAATCTAGGGTTATCAAAGGCGGGAGGGGGGAGAAAGAGGGGGATAGGGAGAGATTGGACAAGGGACATAAAGAATAAGTATGATTTCTAACAATACATATGCTAGTAATATTGATTTGATCAACATATGTCAACGCTGAACCCCAAAACTGTGTAATCAATTCTGATCCAATAAAAATTTTAAAATAAATAAATAAATATTAACAATTAAAAAAATAGACATACTAAATGGTCAACAGGATGATTAATTAAAAGCCACTAGAATAGTTAACAACATAAAAAATAAAGAAAGAAAGAAAGAAAGATGAGCCTACCAATAGCATGTTTTGTTTAGCTTCACATTCAATCTCCTAGCCTTAAAATTTAAATACAGTTGAAACAAATTTGTCACATTAAAGTCTCAGGACATTTCACGCAACATACAATGTAACAGAATAAATCATGAAAAGAAAATGTATATCAATCACTGATTGCCTATTGAAGTTTTATATATTCAGACACTTAAATATTCTTTCATTTCTAGGTCTAAGAGCTAATTCCCAAACGCAGAATATTTGTTCAATAATAAGCTGCTGCCTGCTCTTCAGGAGCTATTAAAGATTAAATAAATGTCCTTAATAATTGTGGCACTCCATACATCATTATATGTTGCCTCCTTTGCAGTTCCTTCTTCAGTCAGGATCTCTTCATATAAATCCAGACAATTTCTGGATGGTACACAGGATTTAGAAGTACTGTCTAAAATAAACAAACAAAAAAAACTTATATTAAAATAATTTATAAGCTTTTTGCTGTTGTGTCTACCACAAGGGTTACCTCAATCTCCTACATTTAATCCAAATCTATACTAATTTCACAGATACCAGTTCACCTAAAATGGTTGTCAACAAAACCAGGTGTAAGGATCACATTTGTTCAAAACTTTGAGAGATTTGATTATGGAAAGGTTTCTAATTTGGATAGGTCATTAGACTCTCTGCATATCACTCTTACTGATACATTTGAAAATATTTGTAGTAACTACACTTTTCATATATTCTAATGTCACGTAACCTGCGATGGTATGAGCAATAATATATGCACAAACACCAGCACCAGTTAGGTAAATGATACGAAATATTTTGCACAAGGTCCAATTACATCTGAGACCTAGATGAATAACAAACCTTTGTGCTAATTTGTTTTACTGATGAAGCTTTCAGCAAGAAAATAATTATATCTGAGTGTAATCATTTCCAGGAATGGGTAAATTGTTTAGGAGCTGAGTTATACCAGGAACTGGTAACAAAAAAACAAACACAAACAAATTGATCAAACAAAATGAAACTATTTTATGGAATTGGCATACCAGAAACAGCACTGTCCAACCCAGCATATATATCCAATGAACCTTCATCATTATTTTTAAGAGGAGAAGCTGCAAGAAAAACAAAGATTAATTAAAACTGATTTTATGCACTGATGTTTTTCCATTCCCACTCTGAAGGACCAGGAAAGGAAAAAGATTTTATTAGTTTTACTCTAAAAAAAGAGACAAGTTTTCCTACATGCTTCTTAACAGAAAGATTGGTTAGAGCACAGCCTTGCAACACCAAGGTCACAGGTTCAGATCCCCATACTGGTCAGCTGCCAAAAAAATAAATAAATAAAAATAAAAATAGATAAATAAGTAAACAAAGATCTTGGCACACAGATTTATGACTTGACTACCTCAGATTTAGATTTTAAAAATTCACTTTCAAAAATATACTATGGGCTGGTTGGTTAGCTCAGCTGGTTAGAGCATGATGTTATAACACAAAGATCAAGGATTTGGCCAGCCATCCAAAAAAAAAAAAAAAAAAAAAAAAAAAAAAAAAAAAAAAAAAAAAAAAAAAAAAAAAAAAAAAAAAAAAAAAAAAAAAAAAAAAAAAATACTAGCTAAAAGGTTCCAATTCCCACAATAGCAGAGTAGGTTCTATCAAACCAATCTTCCTGTAGATAACAACTATAAACACTGAACAAATATTAAAAGCTATCTAAAGAGCTGGAGAGTAACCCAAATGAGGCAAAACCTGAAGGGAAAAAAACACCTGAAAGAAGATAGTACTGCATGAGTTCCCTGTTCCTCTTTTATTACTGCTATTTCTTGAAGGTCAGGTCCTGGATGGATCCACAATGGACAGGAAAAGCTCAGATGGAAATCTCCAATCCTAATATCTTGAAGAACCAGAGGAAAGACTTTGGGGTGATAACAACTAAAAATGAGAGGGGAAATCCAGAGAGCCACAGAAAGGATTCCTCAAATTCTACCCAAATCTCAACATAACATTTACTATCTAGGTCTTTTATCTTAATTCTAATTATGCTGTAATCTCATCAAATATAGATTAAACAGAATTATGATTACTATGCTACAGAGTGAAAAAGAACAGTTATAAAACATGTTTTGTAGGGGCCGGCCTGTGGCTCACTCGGGAGAGTGCGGTGCTGATAACACCAAGGCCACAGGTTCGGATCCCATATAGGGATGGCCAGTTTGCTCACTGGGTGAGCGTGGTGCTGATAACACCAAGTCAAGGGTTAAGATCCCCTTACCGGTCATCTTTTTAAAAAAAAAAACAAAAAACAAAACATGTTTTGTAGAATTCCATTTTTGCTTAAAATGTTTTTAAAAATTAATATGCATTGATATGGAAGGGTTCACACTAAATACAGCCAACATAATCACTCTGGGTAGGGTTACTTGTTGTTACTTAATTATTTTTGCTAATGTCATTTTAAGTTGTTACACCTGCTATGCAGTTCTCCTACGATGTTTTTTCTCTGAAAAATTTTAAACCAACAGAAAACTTGAAAGTATAATATAGCATAATATAATGAATACATTTTTCACCTGGATTCACAAATGGTTAAACTTTATCACATGTGCAACTCTATTAAATTTTAAAGGACAAAACTACATTGTTAATCTCATTGCTGGAAAGAGCTGTTTTCATTTCTATGTATTACTCTCAAGTCCCTGTCCATTCATATACATTTTTTACTACTGACAGCCATACTGTACAGTGTACTTTGTATTTAGCTTTTTACCACTTAACATAATTTCACAAAATTTTTTATTCCTATGGCATTTCCATAATTGTTTTTTATTAAATTTGTCTGGAAATAATTTCAAACTTACAGAAAAGTTGCAAGAATAAGAATACACAAAGAACCCCTTACTCAGTTTCTTCCAAATTTACCTCTTGTTAATATTTTATGTCAGTGTCTTTATCATCATGCACAGACTCTCTTTTTAAATACACACATACACAGAATTTTTTCCTGACCCATTTGAAAGTAAATTGCATACATTATGGCCCCTTTACCCCTAAATGCTTTGGTGTGTATTAAAAAAAAAAATTCTATTCTTTTCTTTAAAAAAAAATTTTTTTTATTCTTTTTTTTATATTTCATAAGAAAATATTTCTATCTTATGAGCTTATTTACTAGCAGGTCTTGGTTATCTCTTTTTCAAACTAATCATCTGTCGTGACTAATTTTTCCCTGAACAACAATAATTTACCATTATTGCATTTACTGGAAATATTAACTTCAAGTCTGGCCAGTTAGCTCAGTTGGTTTGAGCACAGTCCCGTACAGCAGAAACAAACACAAACAAATTGATCAAACAAAATGAAACTATTTTATGGAATTGGCATACCAGAAACAGCACTGTCCAACCCAGCATATATATCCAATGAACCTTCATCATTATTTTTAAGAGGAGAAGCTGCAAGAAAAACAAAGATTAATTAAAACTGATTTTATGCACTGATGTTTTTCCATTCCCACTCAAAAAAAAAAAAAAGAAAGAAAAAGAAATATTAACATCAAGAGTAATAAATACCTAACTTGTAAATTTTTGGACATGACAATAAAAATCATTGCCATTCATATTGGTAAAATTGTAACTTGATTACATTTAGAGGCTTGAAAGCATACAGTAACAAAGTTCATGTTTACTATGAACTCCCTATGTGCCAGGCATTTTGCTGTATTAATTTATTTATGCGTGGGGAGAAAAAGTTGATAATGACAGTGTTTCCAATGAGAATAAGTAAATGATTTTGTAATTTAAAAATTGTGTGAATTTAGAAAGACAACTTAAAGTAGCTCTTACCTGAAAAGACATCAAATAAACTTGTTCCATCACCATTGTCATCATCTGCTGCCATGATTTTACTTCCTTTCAATAGTTGCCATTTAAGGTATTAAATATAAAGATTTTCCACTGTTAAAATCAAAAAGAAAGAAAGAAAGAAAGAAAAATTCATTCAAAAAAATGTTACAAACCACTTAGACCTAATAGAAAAACGGGTAAAAGACACAGACAATTCATAAAAATAAATAAAATAAAATGGTTTTGGAACTAAAAGATGTTTGAGCTCATTAATAATGAAAGAAATGCAAATTAAAACACGACACCATGTTGTACAGGAAAGCGTTGGCATAGTCAGGTCTGACTACCTATCCTTAATAAGGCTTGCTTATAAAGGCTCTTGGCTAGAGTCCAGGCACCTGGTTTTCTGGAGGGTTCCCACAATTCCCAGAACCAATAAAAAGTGGCTCATTGTGGCTAAAATGTTGATAAAAACAATATGGTTTATACTAAACACCTGCTTTCCTTCTGGGAGTCTGAAATGTCAGTACGTGCCAGACAGAGGCATTAACTGCTCATCTCTCAATCACATTACATGTTGTATTAACAGTTCTTCATAGTTACTTCTGAGAATAATATATACAGTGCAGAGGATTGAATGGCCCCCTAAAGTCATTGGAGTTTAATCCCCACTTTAACTGTTTAAGGTGGGAAATCTTATTATGGTAATTGAAAGGTAGAGCCTTAAGGAGGTGATTAGATTCTGAGGACCATGATCTAGTGAACGGATTAATAACGGTGGTCGGGCTGGCCCATGGCTCACTTGGGAGAGTGTGGTGCTGATAACATCAAGGCCACAGGTTCAGATCCCTATATAGGATGGCCGTTTAGCTCACTTGGGAGACCGTGGTGCTGACAATACCAAGTCAAGGGTTAAGATCCCCTTACCAGTCATCTTTTTTTTTTTTTTTTTGTCCTTTTTGAGACCGGCTGCACCGCGCTCAGCCAGTGAGTGCTGTGAGCGTACCAGTCCTCCCTATATAGGATCCCAACCCGCGGCGGGAGCGCTGCTGCACTCCCAGCGCCGCACTCTCCCAAGTGTGCCACGGGCTCGGCCCTACCAGTCATCTTTTAAAAAAAAAAATATTAATAATAATGGTGGTCATGGGTGTGGTTCTGAAGGCTTTAAAAGGAGAGAACGTGAGAATCTCTCTCTGGTCTGCCATTCTGTCATGTAAGACCCTGGCATCACTGTCACCACCAACAAGGTCTTCACCAGATGCATTCCCGGGACATTGGACTTCCTCTGAAACTGTAAGCAATAAACTTCATTATCTTACAAATTACCCAGTTCCAGGTATTTTGTTATAAGCAACAGAAATGGACTAATACAGAGTAATATTAAAAAGTCATGAAAAGAAGTTATGTATGTGGTTTCTCATTATATATTCACCAAAAAGTTAAAGGGACTATGACAGTTATGTCTCTCATCCAAATCCACCTTTCTATGATAATGGAATTAGGCCTTATAAAATATTTTTCCTTTACTAACTGGTACATTGTCAATCCTTAACAATAGAATGGTGGAGGGACACTAAAAGACGAAAGGGGATTCTCTTGCTAGTTTCAGTTCACGTGACCTGACTAGCCAGGCTCCAGCGTTCTCCAGCATTCAGTTCTTGCAGCAGACATAGTTTGTCCAGCACTAGGCTCCTGCAAGGCAGTCACTTCCTATAAGTAAGGTTTCTATTATGACTGGCTCCTGCAGGACACAACTTTCTCCTGCTAGGTTCACAGAGAGGGCAACTTCTCCAGCTCATGGATCCTGCAGCACTTGACAGCCAGCAGCATCCAGAAGTTTCTCTATGCAACTCCTCTACCAGATTCAGAGCACAGTGTCACTAGCAAGGTACTTAGCAACTTCTCTACCATCCAGTTTGCCCCCTACCATGCTCTTTCCACGAGGTCCTGCAGTGGGAAAACAAAGCTCTTTTTTGGACAATCTATCTCAACCCTAAAGGTAACAGCCGCTCCCTACACTTGCTATTCCTATATTCTCTAGTTTCTTTAGTTATCTTTAACTCTTGCTAGCCAATTCCCAGTTACTCCAATCCTCTGTTAATAAGTCTTTATACTAAACATTTTTTTTTTCAAATTACTATGTGGTTTTTGTCTCCTGACTGGATCCTATCTGATACAGGTAAATAGTCACAATACAGATTTTAAATACACGTTAACTCTGCTGATCAAGCAGTTATAAAAACTTAAGGCTGTAGCTGTGAATACAAAATTGACAGGTTTGATCTGATGATTTTATATCCCTGCATGCCACAATTAAGAGAACTTACAGGGCCAGCCCATGGCTCACTCGGGAGAGTATGGTGCTGATAGCACCAAGGCCACGGGTTTGGTTCCTATATAAGGATGGCTAGTTGGCTCACTGGCTGAGCGTGGTGCTGACAACACCAAGCCAAGGGTTAAGATCCCCTTTCCAGTCATCTTTAAAAAAAAAAAAGAGAGAGAGAGAGAGAGAGAACTTACAAGGGCTGACTGGCTAGTTCAGTTGGTTAGAGTGCAGCCTTATAATACCAAGGTCACAGGTTCAGATCCTCAGACTGGCCAGCCACCAAAAAAAAAAAGGAATCAAATTTCCCAATTCATTTAGAAATTTAAAAACACAGGTCAAAGAACAAATATTAATGGAAACTCAGAAAAATACAGAACTGAACAACAATGAGCACACCAGAGACTATTTGTGGGATATAATCAAAATAGTATTTTTTTTAGAGGAAAAGTGATAGCATTAAATAAATACATAGGGGAAAAAGACAAAATATTAGTAAGGTCATCATCCAACTCAAGAAATTAGAAAATGAACAAAGTAAACCCAAAGAAGGAAAAACATAAAGAGCAGAAACTAATAACAAATAAGCACTAGAAAGATCAATAAAAATAAAACCTGGCTCTTTGAAAAGAGAAATAGGCATACCCCTGGCAAAACTAATCAAGAAAAAGAAAGGAAGCTCAAACTTTAGGAATAAAACAGGAATGATTGTTTCACACATACTAGAGATTGAGTTACTAACAAAATACTATTGAAAACTCAGTGAAATGAAGCTTCTCATAAAAATGTAATAGGCCGAAATGGACTCAATAAGAACCAAAAACATCCACATACCTAAGACGATTAAATAATTTGATATGGTGGTCTACTCACAAAGAAACAACTAGACGTAGACAGTTTTACAGATGAAGTCTACCACACTTTCAAAGAACAGATAAAAGTTAATCTATTTGAGACAACAGGGAAAAAAAGGCAAATAGGCAAATACTTTGATGACATTACCACAGACTTGATATCAAAACTGGTCAAGGATAGGGCAAAACAGGAAAATTACAACACAGGAAAACTACAAACCAATCTTTCTTATGAATACAGAAATAGCCTAAAAAAAAAAAAATCAGCCAACTGAATCCAGCAACACTTTAAAAAAACACTATGGATATGTGAAATTTATCCCCCAAAATGCAAGAATGGTTGAACATTAAAAAATCAATTAGTATACTGGGCCGGCCCGGTGGCGCACTGGATAGTGCGCCGCTTGGGAAGCGCAGCGGCGCTCCCGCCCGCGGGCTCGGCTCCCACATATGGACCGGTTCCCGCTCACTGGCTGAGCGAGGCGCGGGAGCAACGCCGAGGGTTGCGATCCCGTTGCCGGTCCCCGGTCCGGTACGGGGGCAACACTGAGGGTTGCGATCCGTTGCCGGACACGGAAAAAGACAAAAGACAAAAAAAAAAAAAAAAAAAAAAAAAAAAAAAAAAAAAAATCAATTAGTATAAGCACTGTATTCTAGTTGATAAAGTTGGTTCCCACAGACATATGAGTTAACCATTCTGATATGAGTTAACAATTCTGATACTGTTACACATGTGCATTGGAACACTCCCTGCACTGGCCAACTGCAAAAAAAAAAAAGGAATTGAACAATGTAAGCATATGGGTGGCAGATCATGGCAGGTTTCTCACTATTGGAGTGGGAGGTTATCAAAAAGCAAGGGAACAGGCTGAATGATCCATGTGATAATGGATTGGAGTTGAAGACATCATAAGAATCATGATTATCTTAATATAGATACAGATGATTAGATATAGAAATATTTATAGGTATGTGTATGTATCTGGGTTAGTATACATATATATATTTCTTTTTTTTTTTTTTTAAAGATGACCGGTAAGGGGATATTAACCCTTGAATTGGTGTTGTCAGCACCATGCTCACCCAGTGAGCTAACTGGCCATCCCTATATGGGATCCGAAACCGTGGCCTTGGTGTTATCAGCACCATACTCTCCCTAGTGAGCCACGGGCCAGCCCCTACATACATATGTTTCTTAACTCTATTTGCTGAGAGGGCCTAAAATAAACAACACCCCAGTAGCACATGTACTATCCAGAATCTTGGCTTCTAATACTATTCGCCATTAAAATGAACCAGGGCTCCTTGGAGAAATGGCTGATTCTAAAAATGGGGCAGGAAGTACACAAGATGAGCATGGAACACCTCACAGTGCCAGAAAGTAAGGAAATGCTCAAAAAAAAAAAAAAATGATGGAAGTATGTCAAAGGGGCACAGGAACCAACTAAAAGAATTCCCAACGGCAAAATGTAGAACAATTTGAGCAACAAATGTAGTACTAGATTATAAAACAGTATTGGAGGAGCTGGCTGGTGAGCTTGGTTGGTTAGAGCACAGCCTTATAACCCGAAGGTCACAGGTTCAGATCCCTGCACCAGCCAGCCACCAAAAAAAAATTAAAAATTAAAATAAAATAGTATTAGATTATAACCCAAAGTATGAAATAAATATGAGTACATACTGATACAAGTAAATTAGTAAACATGGGAGAAAAGACAAATCCTCCATGCAGAAGAATTTCAAATAAATTACATAGATACTCCACTCTAAAGGAGGGAGAGACTTTCAGATTACAGTATTGGGGGGGGGGAAGAGTAACTTTACAATGAAAAACACTGACAAACACTACTTCAGCCAGGTGATCAAGGTCAACATTAACAGTCATAAAATCATGTTGACAGTATGTACTCTTTTTTTTTTTTCCTTTGGTGGCTGGCCAGTGCAGGGATCAAAATCTGGATCTTAGTGTCATCGGCACCACACTCCAACCAACTGAGTGAGTAGCCCCTCAGTGTGTACTCTTGATGTGATGAAATTGGTACTACACCTCTGTGATATTCTTCCCCCAAACCCAAAACCCCAGTCTAATCATGAGAAAAACATCAGAAAAATTCTAGCATATGGGTATCCTACAATATACCCGACCAAAACTCCTCGAAATTGTCAAGTACATCAAAAACAAAGAAAGTGAGAAAGTGACATGCTCAAGAGGAGTCTAAGAAGATATGACAACTAGATATAAAATGATATCCTGGAACATAAAAAGGATGGACATTAGGTAAAAAACAAAGGAAATGTGAATAAATATAAACTTTAGTTAAGAATAATGTATCAATGTTGGTTCATCAATTATAATAAGAAATGTACCATACTACACTAATGTAATATACAATGTTAACAGTGAAAAATTGGAGGGGGGGAAGGATTCTCCATACTTCTCCATTTTTCTATAAATCTAAAATTGTTGTAATAATCTATCAATTAAAAAATTAGCATATTTTGTCATGTTAGCAGACTAGAGAAGAAAAAAATTTGAGTTTACAAAAGTATAACATACCTTCCTTAAACTGATAAAGGAAATGTTTCTACTAAAAAAAACCCCTCACATTAAACATCATGCATGATCGTGAAACCATAGAAGCATTTCCTTTAAGGTTAAGCTTGCTTCGGGCCGGCCCGTGGCTCACTCGGGAGAGTGCGGTGCTGATAACACCAAGGCCCCGGGTTCAGATCCCATGTGGGGATGGCCGGTTCGCTCACTGGCTGAGCGTGGTGCTGACAACACCAAGTCAAGGGTTAAGATCCCCTTACCGGTCATCTTAGAAAAAAAAAAAAGGTTAAGCTTGCTTCTATTTGAAAAAAACCAGTAAGACATGAAATGGAAAGGAAGAAACTGAAAAGAACTAGAAAGGAAAAAACAAAGCTGACATTATTCACACCATGATCACCTATGCAGAAAATCTACAAATTATTAGAACTAGTAAGAGTTTGGTAAAGTTGCTGAATATAATAGCAATGTTCAAAAAGCAATATCTTTCCTATATACTAGTGACTGGCCAGTTAGCTCAGTTGGTTAAAGTGCAGTGCTATAACACCATGGTCAAGGGTTCAGATCCCTGTACCAGACAGCCATCAAAAAATAAATTAATTAAGGGCCGGCCTGGTGGCGCACTGCTACAGTGCACCGCTTGGGAAGCGCAGCGGCGCTCCCGCTGAGGGTTCGGATCCCACATACAGACCGGCCGCTCACTGGCTGAGCGAGGTGCGGGGGCAACACCGAGGGTTGCGATCCCGTTGCCGGTCCCGGTCCGATACGGGCGCAACACTGAGGGTTGCGATCCATTGCCGGTCACAAAAAAAGAGACAAAAAAAAAAAAAAAAAAGGAAAAAATAAATTAATTAAATAAACATAATAATTCATCAAGAGGTATTATTTAGGCGGGTCCAAGTGGAGTAGTGTTTACAACTGATTGATCACAACCAGTTACAGATTTCTTTGTTCCTTCTCCATTCCCACTGATTCACTTGACTAGCCTTAAAAAAAAAAATTACAATAAAACTATAAAGTACATAGGATTACTCTAATAGAAAATATGCAAGACAATATGAAGAAAATAATAAAAGACCTAAATCAGAGATTTGAAAACCTCCTCTTCTTAAGAGCCAGATGGCTTGCAGGACATCTGGTCTTTCACAACTACAGAAACTGTAGCTCAAAAGCAGTGATAGACAATATATAAACAAATAGTTGTGGCTGTGTTCCAAAAAACATTTATTTACACAGGCAACAGACCCCTGATCTAAATAAATGACAAATTACCTCAATCATATATGGGAAGACTCAATACGAAAGCTGGCAATTCTCCCCAAATTTACCTACATATTCAGTGCAATTCCAATCAAACTTAACAAGCCCACCATAAGATTCAAAGTGAAATGCAAAGGGCATAGGAGAATCAGGACATTTTTTGTTTTGATGAAGAAAAACTAAACTTTTTATTAAAGTATAACATTGCTATTGTTGGAATTTCTGTGTCCCATCCCCCTCCCAAATTCCTATGTTGAAATCCTAATCTTGAAAGTGATGGTATTAGAAGGCGCAATCTTTGGGAGGTGATCAGGTCATGGGGTCCCAGCCTTCATGATCACATTAGTGCTCTTACAACAAAGAAGAGAGCAAGGGCCGGCCCGTGGCTCACTCGGGAGAGTGCAGTGCTGATAACACCAGGGCCCCAGGCTTGGATCCCATATAGGGATGGCTGGTTCGCTCACTGGCTGAGCGTGGTGCTGACAACACCTTGTCAAGGGTTGGGATCCCCTTACCGGTCATCTTTTTTTTAAAAAAAAAAAAAAAAAGAAGAAGAAGAAGAGAGCAAAGCCCTCTCTCTCTCTACTATGTATGGATAACATCAATAAGAAGTTAAATGTGTGGAATGAATTACACAAAAGTGCAGGAAAAGAAACTGGGACGGAGGCCATTCTAACAATCCATATGATAAGACTTAACCCAGGATGAGGATAGTGAGAATTAAAAAAAAAAAAATTTGTAGAGGCATAGTAATGGAAGAAGGGAAATAGGGTAAATGCCTAGATATGGGAAGTATAAACATCTTTTCCTGCCTCAATTCACTCCAAAGCTAGAAGCTTCCACTATCTCTGACTCCTTCTTTAACCCCACACTCACTTTCAAGAGTCACAAATTCTAATTTTATTTTTAAATTTCTCTCCAATTGAATGTCTCCTTTCCACTCACAGCCATTGTTCCAGTTTCAGATGTTATTTCTCAAATATTATAAAAGTCTCTTAGTTTTCATACTACCAAAATCTTTTTCCTCTTATTTTCCACACTGAGGCCAAAATTAATCTTGTTTATGTCTAGCCTGTGTTTCACTCCCAGTTAAAAAAAAACTTCAAGAGTTAACCAGAATATAATTGAGTTAAGTAAGCTTCCCTAGCACAGAATTCAAGGCCTTTCTAGAAATGTCTACCACTAATTTCCTACTCATACTGCTCCCCTCACCTATTCCACTAAGCCATACAATAGATTCTATATTACCACATGTTTATATAATGCAAATTATCTCATACATTATTGAGAAACAGGGAAATATCAGCATAATGCAGAAATTATGTTGGTCCAGACAGGATTCTACCTAGGATGTTAAAATTTTACACCATTAACTAACAGCAGCAAAATGCCAGGCACACCAGCACAGCTGAATACAGCAAAACCTACAGGAATCTAGTCTTGCATGGGATGCCCTTAACCTAAAATGCCCATCAATTTCCTTTCTTCCTCCTGCCTCAGAACAGTGACAGGCTTTTGTCTTGCAAGGGCTTAAGCATGGTTTTCTTCAATCTTAGTGCAAAAAACAAAATACAACAAAAAAACAAAAACAAACAAACATAAGGCAATGAGACAGAGCCATCCAGTCTGCTACCACACTATTTCACATAAAATGTGCAACTGCCTACAACCTCTGATGTTTATGGCCTTCTGTCCTTGTCTCCATAACCCAGCAGCTTCATTCCTCCTTTTCTTCCTTCCATTAAGCTACCTTTATTTTTTATTTTTTCTTGAGAGAAAGACCTATACTGAGATATTTATTTACTAGAAATTTAAGTACTGACCAGCAACTGGTACTTAAAAAAAAAAAAATTTAACATGTCTTTTTAACAGTGCCAATATTTGGGCCGATCCCGTGGCGCACTCAGGAGAGTGCGGCGCTGGGAGCCAAGCGATGCTCCCACCGTGGGTTCGGATCCTATATAGGGATGGCCGGTGCGCTCACTGGCTGAGCGCGGTGCGGCCGGTCTCAAAAAGGACAAAAAGAAAAAATAACAGTGCCAATATTTTAATTACAACTGTTGAGCTCTCCAGTTAGCTCAGTCGGTCAGAGCATGGTGCTGATAACACTAAGGTCAAGGGTATGGATCCCCATACTGGCCAGCTGCCCCCCCCAAAAAAAAAGTAAATAAAATTGTGCCTGTACTCTAGTAATAAAAGTTGGTAGGTTTTCAGTATCTTATCCCTATTCTTCCCATAAATCCTGTTTTGATAAGTGATTTTGCAGAATTAAAGGTTCTTCAAGAATGCATGTATCGGGCCGGCCCGTGGCTCACTCGGGAGAGTGCGGTGCTGATAACACCAAGGCCCCGGGTTCGGATCCCACATAGGGATGGCCGGTTCGCTCACTGGGTGAGCGTGATGCTGACAACACCAAGTCAAGGGTTAAGATCCCCTTACCGGTCATCTTTCAAAAAAAAAAAAAAAAAAAAAGAATGCATGTATCATATTAGAGTAGAAATGTCTGTACTTGAGGTTCCTGATATATGCCATATACTTCACTTCCACCATATCTTGCTTTGCTCACTGTTTCCTACTGGAATGCTCATCTCCTTCCCAAACGCAGCAACCATGAAAGAGAAGACCCTTTCCTACAGACATAGTGAATCCTCATTCCTTTATTCTGTTTCCAAAAGCAAATTTTTTATTTGGTCTTTTCTTGCATTTGAAGTATTTTTCAATGATATCCTTGGCCTGAGATTCATTGCCATAGTCCTTAACTACTATACAACTGCAACCAACCACTTCACAAGAGTTTTTCCCTCTCTGTCAATTTTACAGAGGCCTATCCATTCCCCTACTTTCTAGCTGTCATCAATCTTAATTAGGTTGATTTGGTGTTCAGCACAATGGGCCTACACCAACTTGACACACACAGGCTCATCACAGTTGTATGCAAACACACAAAGATGGACTTGGCAGTTGTCTAAGGCTTTGTCAACTTTGTTGAATTCCACATGCTAGGCCATTGTGGATGAGCGCATTCTTCAGAATCTCTTGTAAAGTAATATTAACATCCATTACAACCCTCCTCCCACAACCAGGCACACCGCCAGCACCACGGGTCCTGCCCAGGGTCCTAAGGTATGGAGGCAGGGAGCGGACCCTCCCACAACCAGGCACACCGCCAACACCCTGGGGCCCACCTGGGGTCCTGAGGCATGGAGTCAGGAGCCACCAGCAACTAGGTAAGGAGCATGCCAAAAACATCACCTCCATGTGGGTGGCCTACCACAGCCACCACAATAACCACAGCTGCCATGAAAGAGGCTAGACACCACAAACACTGTGCAGATGGTCTGCCAGCCACTGGAGTGCACTGACACAAGGAGAGTCACTAGCAGAGACCACAGAAAAGAAGAAGATGTCTCTCTCCACAAAGCCCATTCCAGAGAGACAGAAGAAATATATGCCCTTCAATAATATTGGGAGACCTGAACACACCACTCAGTATTGGACAGATCACCTAGGCAACAAACCAACAGAGTAACCATTACTCTTTCAGAAGGAGAGAAGAAATTTAGGGTTATCAGAGGTGGGAGGAGGGAGGGAGATGGGGAGAGATTGGACAAGGGGTATAAAGAATAAGTATGATTTGTAACAATATATATGCAAGTGATATTGATTTGATCAACATATGTCAATGTTGCACCCCAAAAATATGTATAATCAATTATGATTCAATAAAAATAAAAAATAAAAATAAAATTTTAGAAGTACAATAAACATGAAAATATCCATCACCTAGAAATTAAATAAATGCAAAGTAAAAGAATAACAATGACAACAACAACAAAAAAACATCCATTACACCTCCAGCAGCAATTTCTTCCTTGGCCATGGCGGTGGGTTATAGGTAAAGCTGAATCTTGAACACAACCAAACCTCCATGTGACTCAGTAGCAGCAGGGAAAGAGACTGAACATGTTCTTATTGCATTAACAACATCTATTGCAATCATTTGGTTTCTTAATCAGTTGCTCTTAGGCTATAGCATGCATCAGAAACACCTGGAGGAGTTAGAGCATAAGATTGATGGGCACCATCCCCAAAGTTTTTGATTCAGTAGGTCTAGAGTGAGGCTTGAGGATTTTTGTTTCTAGAAAGTGCCCAGATGATGTTTTGAGAACTATGGACTATTTTAGACCAGTGCAGTCCAACCAAACTTTCTGTGATGACAAAAAAGTCCTATTATCTGAGCTGTCCAATATGGTAGCTACTAGAGCCACATGTAGCTATTGATACACGAAATATGCATAGTGAGACTGCAGTATGAGTTTCCTATTGCTGCTCTAACAAATTACCACCAACTTAGTGGCTTAACACAAATTAATTATCTTATAGTTCTGGACGTCAGATATCTCACTGGTCTTCTGGACAGCCACCAAAAAAAAAAGAAGTCTCACTGGTCTAAAATCAAGATGTCAAGATGTCAGCAGGACTGCTTTCTTTCTGAGAGTTGTAGAGAAGAATCTGTTCTTTGCCTTTCCAGCTTTTAGAAGCTGTCTACATTCCTTAACTGGCGGCTTCTTACTCTACCTTCAAAGCCAACAGCATACCACCTTCTTTCTTCTCTGACCTCTGCTTCCACAGTCACATTTGCTTCTCTCTCTGCTTCTCTCTGCTTTGACCCCCGCCTCCCTATTATAAGAATCATCGTGAGTACATTGGGACCACCTGGATAATCCAGGCTATTCTCCCCATTTAAAAATCTAACTTAATCACATCTGTAAAGTCCCTTTAGCCATGTAATGTGACATAGTCACAGGTACCAGGGATTAGGACACGGGCATCTTTGGGGAGCCATTATTTGGCCTACCACAGTGAGGAACTAATTTTTAAATTTTAATTCAAGTTAAATAGTCAGATGTAGCTAGATGATACCGTATTGGACACCAGAGTTAAACCATGAGCAACCTGAAGACAGAGATCAAGTTTTATAAATCTCTGTATTCCCAATACCTAATACACACACATGAAAATAAATGCTTGCTGAATAACAAGAAAATCAGCCAAAAAAGACCAAACCAACCAAAATACATGTCTAAGTCCATTAACTAAAGCTCATAGCCTACTTAGTCTCATTTACCATGACAAACCCACAACTAAAGGATTTCACAGAGCTGTGGTTATTACAATTTCAATAACATATAACTAGCTATAAATTCCTATTGGGCACTTATAAAAATGTAGTTCATTACTTTCCAAAGGGTATGAATTCCTATACTTCAATATATTATTTTCTACAACTGTGCAAGCACAAATTATCTCTTTGAGTTAAATGGTTGGCAAAAACTAGAATGTAAGGGATAAAGAGCTAGTACTCCCACAAAAGGTACAGACTCCCCTGCCGCCTCCTCTGAGTGCTTGAAAATTAGGACGCTTGTACTGAAACACAAACCAGCAGTCAGCAATAAGATGCTAAAGTTAATAAACACAATCCTGTAAGTACAAACTCACCAAGTCCAAAACAAAGAGAAATCTTCTTTCCATCAACACCTACTCATCTCCTGACATTTCTACTTCTTGGAGAAGCACTAATATTGTCTAGTAACCTACTAATGCTATCTCTGCATTGTTTCTCCCATTTATCCCCATTCTTGCCATTTCATTGGTTTCAGGCCCCAACTATAGATACCTTAATATCTCCCCATTCCAGATACATGTACACACAACCACTGGGTTAGTTTGTCCACAGCAATCCTGCTCATATCACTTCCTGATCCAAAACCTTCCATTACTTCCCAATATCTAATGAATAAAATCCAAACTCCTTACCTTGAATATACATTGGCACCTACCTTTCTAGCCCCATTATTCATTATCCCAAGGTTTTCAAAATCCCAAGTTTCAATTAAATTGGGCTTGTTTTCAAACACATTCCTGACACCATCTTCCCACATCTACCTATGAATTCATGAGTAAGTCTGGATGTGAATACCCACAGATCAGAGTATGTAAAGGCAAGATTAGAATGTAAGAAATGAGGTTTTAGAAAGTCGGGGGATGTATTACACAATTAAGATACTTAAACTTCATCCAGTAGGGAATGCGGGAACCACTGAAGGTCTGGGTTCTTTTGTTTTTGTTTTGTTTGGTGGCTGGCTGGTACAGGGAACTGCAGGTTTTTAAAGGTTTTTTAATCACGATTTCTAAATTTGCATTTCAGAAATTTAACTCTAGCAAGAGTATGGAAATTCTAAGTGGCAAAAGAGATTAAAAAGGCTATCAAACAGTATAGGACTAGCTGGTTAGCTCACTTGGTTAAAGCACAGTGCTAATAAAGAGTGCTAATAAAAAGCACTTACTAACTCTAACCAAGGCCAAGAGTTCCGATCCCAGGGCTGACCCGTGGCTTACCCGGGAGAGTGTGCTGCTCTTTTTTAAAAAAAAAAAAAAAAAAAAAAAAAGTTCTGTTCCCTATACCTGCCAGCTACCAAAAACAAACAAACAAAAACAGTAAGGAGATGATAAGGGGTCACTCTAAATTAGTGGTGGAAATACAGACAAGGAACAGATCGGAGATATTTATGGTAGAAGCAACAAGATTCAATAGAAAGTGCACTCAAATATCCACTCTTCCCCATTTCAAATTGTTCTTCACACCACAGTCTAAGTTGTCTTCAAAATGCAAATGCAAAGTGCAAACTCTCCTCTGCTTAAAACTCTTCAGTGCTTCCTGCTGATCTTGGGATAAAAAGCAAATTTTGTCACAATCCTTCTTAAAAAGCCCTGCATGACTGACCTCTGCCTACTCCACTGCTGTTAGTTTGGATCATTCTCCCTCATTCTCTAGCAGTCTTTACTCTGATCATATAAGCCTTCTTTCAGCTCCTTGAACATGCTATTTGTTCCCTCCCACTGCACAACTTCAGCAGGGAGTGATCTTTCCTCAATATTCTATATTCACTTTTCTTTGATACTCTGGCTTGAGTAATGTTAAGCCTACCCTGGCCATCTTCTCACCCGACTAGGTCAAGGCCCTATGCTATATATTCTTATGCCATTGTGTCCTTTCCATACATGACCTCTTTTCTCAATTCATGATTACATTTTTGTGGGGTTCCTGGAGAAATGTCCATCTCACCCACTGGACTCTAAGCTCCATGAAGACCAGGACCATCTCTGTTCTGTTCACTACTATATCCCCAGCTCTCAGCACAGGGCCTGGAAGGTTGGTAAGTAAATATTTGTTGAACTAATGAAATTCCCAATTTGTTAAAGAGGACTACAAAGTTTCTAACTTTGATAACAAGATGTATAGTCATGCATTTAACTACAGTGGAGAACCAAAGAAGACATGCTGAATTATCTATACGAAATTCAGATGAAGATGTCTAACAGAAAGCTGGAAATAGTATGTTGCACAGAAGAGAAGACACAGTAGGTATGATTTCGGACTCATCAGCACCGTGGTAATAGTTGATTTTACACTCTTTTTTTTTTTTTTTTTTTTTTTTAAAGATGACCGGTAAGGGGATCTCAACCCTTGGCCTGGTGTTGTCAGCACCACGCTCAGCCAGGGAGCAAACCGGCCATCCCTATATAGGATCTGACCCCGGGGCCTTGGTGTTATCAGCACCGCACTCTCCCGAGTGAGCCACGGGCCGGCCCTTGATTTTACACTCTTTTTTTTTTTTTTTAAAGATGACCGGTAAGGGGATCTCAACCCTTGGCCTGGTGTTGTCAGCACCACGCTCAGCCAGGGAGCAAACCGGCCATCCCTATATAGGATCTGACCCCGGGGCCTTGGTGTTATCAGCACCGCACTCTCCCGAGTGAGCCACGGGCCGGCCCTTGATTTTACACTCTTAAAATCACAAAAGACAGGGCCGGCCCATGGCTCACTTGGGAGAGTGTGGTGCTGATAACATCAAGGCCACGGGTTCGGATCCCTATATAGAGATGGACAGTTAGCTCACTTCAGAGAGCATGGTGCTGACAACACCAAGTCAAGGGTTAAGATCCCCTTATCAGTATCTTTTTATTAAAAAAAAAAAGTCACAAAAGCCAGTGATTCACCTAGAAAGAAAGGGAGAAGGGAGAGGAGGAAGAAGTATGTATCAGAATCTCTTAGGAAGAGGGACTTTTCATACTTGATCACACCTTACCCCATTTAAGGATCTCAATATATGACGAAAGTTGCTGACAGGAGCGTTGCACCTGTGAAAAGTGTAGAGGCAAAATTTAAAAAGTGGAGAACCACAATGATTTAAAAAGAGTTGCAAGCTCACTTATTCACAGAATCTTTTGAGGAACAATTCCAGTGGATTCAGATGTGAAAGCCAAGCAGATGAGAGAACCACTTTGTCTTTTGTGATAAGACAATGTCTTAAAAGGCAGTCTGAAGGAAGTTTTTTTTTTTAAATTGAGAGAAAGAAACAAGCATTTGTAGATAAAAACAGGAAAAAGCCAGAGAGAGAGAGTTTGTATTTTCAGGCTCATGGGAAAGGATAACATAGCAAAATCACAGAAGATGATGTGAGGGGTATATACTAACAAAAGCTACTATGTATTGCACACTTACTATATTCCAGGCACTGACCTAAATGCTCTACATACTTAACTTTAAATCCTCCCCAAAGCCCTATGAGGTTCATACTATTCTTTTCCCCATTTTACAGATGAGGAAACAGATATGGCAGACAGCTGGTAAGTGGCGGAGCTGGAGTTAGACCCCAGGTCTGTCTCTAAAGCCAGATGACCAAAATTCACAATATTCATTAGAGTATAAGTATTTTTTTTTAAAGGGGGTCATCTCTTGTTGTAAAACGACAGAAGACGCCAGAAGATCACTGGGAGGTAGGGGAATGAGAAAATTCTTGCCCTGAAGGCCTCTTGTGTCCCTCCAATCAAAGAGGCGCTGAGGGAGATGGGGGGAGGGCCTTGAGGGGAGGCAAAAGGTTTGGTGCTGGAGCTGTGGAGAATGGAAAATGACCAGGGGGGAAGAGCCGAAAAATCAAAGACAACTTAATCCCTGAAGCACACAAATCCTGAGAGTCTGCGAATTCTACATTCACGTTGGAATTAGGGCCTATTATGTGCCAGAGATGGTTGTAGGCGGTTGTAGCGGTCAAGATAAACAACTTCTTGACTCTCGGCATGCTAGTTTCGAAAACAACCAACACCAATGACCTCCTGGCACTCAGGGAAACCCATTTCTCGAGAGAAACCCATCCGAAAGCTTTCAATAATATATACTCCAAGGCGAGATAGTCTTTCTGGAGGACGAGTGATCGAAATGCTAATTCCTACGTACGATCGTCCCCAGCCCCCTCCCGGACCCTCTCGAGGGACGCAGACTACATGCACAGAAGCTGTACCCAGGGACAACGGGAACGTGGCTACCTGCAGCCCTCGGACGTCAGGCGCTGCCCTTCCCCGGCCGATTTCGCCGCTCCAGGTGAACTCCCTCCGACTCTCTGGCCTCCGACGCCTCTGGCCTCCGCTCGGGACACTACCGCGCCATGCAGCCTCTTCCCCAGCAGCCCCGAGCGCACTGGGACCCCACAGCAACTTACCCGCCCTCCCTGGCCCAAGACAGCCGGGTTCCTCTCTGGACACCGAGGTCCCCGGCATCTCCACCAATACCAATGCGCAATCGGGACGCGGAGGCGGGCCTGAGCGTCCGGGACCAGTCAGATCAGACGCAAAGAACGTCTCGTCGCACATAAGTAGTTCCCGCCTTTGGAAAGGAAAAAAAAAAAACACGGTTGGCGCCAAACTCCCGTAGTCTTCTGCGGCTCTTAAGGGAGAGGGGTGGGGCAGACGGTGGCGGGGACGGGGACAGGGCGGGGCTCCACTGCGGAAGGGGCGGGACCTGAGCAGGGGTTGGAGCAGCGTCTGGGAAAAGCTCTGTAGTGAAAGGGAAAGTAAACTCTGAGGAGGCTGTCATTTTTTTTGTTCCTTTATAAGTTCTATTGAGTGTCAGCTGCGTGCTGGACAGAGTGCTGGGTTCTGGCTCGATGATGACGAATTAGCTTGTTCCCTGCCTTCAGACGCTTTCCGGATGACAGACGTATAGAAAACTTAGCTACTGATGTAGTAGGGTCGGTGAGAGGACAGCTTTCTAGAGGACAGAATACTTGATTTATTTTACAGAACCTGCAGGAACCGGAGCTGCCGCCAGATCTAGCCTCAGGAACGCGACCTGCACCATTGATTGATGAGAAGTAAAACAAGCCACCTTCCTGGGCTACTTTATACCTAGTGTCTCCCGATCATGATCCCTACCGGTTTCCTCTGGTTTTTCCGTTTTAGTCTTCGCAACTGTCACATCAACTCAGTAGGTACTTTTAAACTTTCTAAAAGGCCCCCATGTTGGAGAATATGCTCCGAGAGAGTACTGGCTTCTTACGTTCTCCCCCATCCAGCTTCGCTTTTGAAGGAAGTTAGACTGGAGGGTATTTATTGCAGGTAGAGGAGACTGGGAAGAAGTAGAAGGCAACGACAAGGCGTCCATTGTTGCTGGAAGTGGGACGTGAGGCTGGACAGTGGGCAGGGATCAGACCGTGAAGGGCCATAGATATGCCAAGTAAATCTCAAACAGTTTGGAATTTACCTTTGAATGACCGAGGTGTCAAAGATTTTGAGCTTGGGGTGGTCATGATCTGATTTACATTAGTAAAATCTATTGGCCTTGAAAAAGACGATTTTGAGATGCTGTTGCGGTGATCCAGACCAGAGGAAATGAGGATCTGAAAGAGGTGGTAGGTATGGGGAGGGGATAGATTTTAGAATTTTTAGGAGGTAATAATCAACAGAACTTAGCAATTGATTAAACATTGGTTTTCAGCACGGGTGCATAATAGTGGTATTTATCAAAAAATATTTATTGAGGGCCGGCCTGTGGCTCACTCGGTAGAGTGCGGTGCTGATAACACCAAGGCCACGGGTTCGGATCCCATATAGGCATGGCCGGTTCGCTCACTGGCTGAGCGTGGTGCTGACAACACCAAGTCGAGGGTTAAGATCCCCTTACCGGTCATCTTTAAAAAAAAAAAAAAAAAATTTATTGAGAACATAGTACATATACTCCAAAAACAAACAAACAAAACTAAGGGTTTCCCCCAAAAAATGATCTTCCAGAAAAGAGTGACCTTGTATGGAAGTTCTTACAAAGTCACTCGTTTTACTGGTATTCTCTTAAATACTTCACACTGAAAATAATTAAATAAATAAAAACTTTAAAAGATGTGGTGTTATAACACCAAAGTCAAGGGTTCAGACCCCCACACAGGCATAGTGGCCAACTGCCAAAAAATAAAATAAAATTCTAAACTTAAAAAAAAAAAGTAAATTGAAAAAATTAAACTTACTATATATTAAATATATATCTACATAACCACACAGAGAAAATAACTATTTCAAGTGACATTTCTTTTTTTTTTTTTAAGATGATTGGTAAGGGGATCTTAACCCTTGACTTGGTGTTGTCAGCACCACGCTCACCCAGTGAGCTAACCAGCCATCCCTATATAGGATCCGAACCCGTGGCCTTGGTGTTATCAGCACCACACTCTCCAGAGTGAGCCACGGACCGGCCCTCAAGTGACATTTGAACGAATACTCTGACTGTACATCATTATGATATATTCTAAGGATAAAGAGGACCTCAAAGGAATCTTGTACCTCATGTGCTAGTTTTATTGCTATTGTCCATAGTAATTTTTTTATTATCAATATTATTGGGGCACATTTCTTACAATTATGAATCAATATATATATTTTTTTTTAAAGATGACCGGTAAGGAGATCTTAACCCTTGACTTGGTGTTGTCAGCACCACGCTCACCCAGTGAGCTAACCGGCCATCCCTATGTGGGATCCGAACCCTTGGCCTTGGTGTTATCAGCACCGCACTCTCCCGAGTGAGCCACAGGGCCGGCCCTATGAATCAATATTGATATACTGTTATTAACTCAGTTTTACTTTGTTTTCCTCTTTGTGTTGTATAGTTTCGTGAGTTTTGCCAAATGCATAATGTCACATATTCACCATTATGGTATCATACAAAACAGTTTCACTGCCCTAAAAATCCTCTGTCCTCCACCTCTCATCCTTCCCTCTCTCTCCTCCCCTGAAACCTTGGCAACCACTGATTTTTTTTTCCCAGTTACCTCATTTATCATTTGTTTATGTTGGAAATATTCAAAATGCTCTCTTTTAGCTAACTGAATGTGTACAATAAATTGTTAATTATAGTCACCCTACAGTGCTGTAGTACACTAGATATTATTTTTCCTATCTAGCTATACTTTTGTGTCTGTTAACGAACCTCTCACCTTTTCCAGCCTCTGGTAACCACTTTCTACCTCTCTATTCTCTGCTTCTATGTGATCAACTTTATTACCTTCCATATATGAGTAAAAATATGCATTATTTAGCTTTCTGTTCCTTTACGTGACGTTCTTCAAGTTCACCAGTATTACCAGGAACGACAGGATTTTATTCTTTTTAATAGCTCAATAGTATTCCATTACGAATATATATATATATATATATATATATATCACATTTTCTTTATCCATCCATCTTTTTTTTTTTTTTTTAAAGATGACCGGTAAGGGGATCTTAACCCTTGACTTGGTGTTGTCAGCACGACGCCCAGCCAGTGAGCTAACCGGCCATCCCTATATGGGATCTGAACCCATGGCCTTGGTGTTATCAGCACCGCACTCTCCCGAGTGAGCCGCGGGCCAGCCCTATCCATCCATCTTTTGATGGACATTTGGGCTGATTCCATATTTTGGCTATTATGAATAGTGCTGCAATGAACATGAGAGTGCAAATATCTCTTTGATATACCGATTTCCTTTCCTTTGGATATATACCAAGCAGTGGGATTGCTGGATCATATGGCAGTTTTGTTTTTAGTTTTTTGAGGAACCTCCATACTGTTTTCCATAATGGCTGTACTAATTTACATTCCCACCAACAATGTATGTGTTCCCTTTTCTTTGCCTCCTCACCAGCATCTGTTATTTTGTCTTTTTGACAATTGCCATTCTAACTGAAATGAGATATCTCATTGTCGTTTTGATTTGTTTTTCCCTTATGATTAGTGATGTTGAGCATTTTTTCATATACCTGTCAGCCATTTGTCAGTCTTCTTTTGAGAAATGTCTATTCAGCTCATTGTCCATTTTTTGACTGAATTGTTTGTTTTTATACTATCGAGCTGTTTGAGTTTCTCGTACATTCTAGATATTAATCTCTACATTGATTGCAATTTTGAAATTATTTTATGTCTATTGATTGTACGAGAAAGAAATATGTAATATGTTAATATTTTTTAAGAACGAAGACTTTTTAGTAAAAGAGAAGAAAGATTCAAACATAAATCAAAAAAAATTAGGAGAAAAAGTCCTGTATTATATGTGAATTAGAAATGTCAATATAAACTAATGGATTTTAAAAATACATATTTCTCACTACTGCACTTGACTAGTCTTGGGGGAAAAAAAAGATATGTATTTCTTAGTTTCATTCTTTAAAGAGTCTGGAAGCAAATAAACCCCAGTAGTAATAGCTCATTAGCACAACTAAGATCCAGATCACAATTTCTTTTTTCTTTTTTTTTTTTTGTCTTTTTTCGTGTCCGGCAACGGATCGCAACCCTCAGTGTCGCGCCCGTACCGGACCAGGACCGGAAACGGGATCGCAGTCCTCAGTGTTGCGCCCGCACCTCGCTCAGCCAGTGAGCGGGAACTGGTCTGTATGTGGGATCTGAACCCTCGGCGGGAGCGCCGCCGCGCTCCCAAGCGGCGCACTGTAGCAGTGCGCCACCGGGCCGGCCCCCAGATCACAATTTCTAAATACAATTTCTTCCTTTTTTTTTTTTAAAGATGACTGGTAAGGGGATCTTAACCCTTGACTTGGTGGTGTCAGTACCATGGTCACCCATTGAGCTAACTGGCCATCCCTATATGGGATCCAAACCCGTGGCCTTGGTGTTATCAGCACCACACTCTCCCAAGTGAGCCACAGGCCAGCCCCTCTAAATACAATTTCCACACAAAAAGGGAGATCTCCTGCTGGGACTCCCCATTTTCTCCCATCCAAGTACTAACCAGGCCCGACCCTGCTTAGCTTCCAAGATCACACATGATCGGGTGCATTCAGGGTGGTATGACTATAGAGGAGACTCCCCATTTTCTAAATGGGTCAGATTCTAAGGGCAGAGAGCAGGATGAAGGAGGAGCGGGAGTACATCTAAAGGAGCAAATGTAAGATATTCAGTACTCTGAATGTGGGTAGTAGTGGCTATGGTTAGCATTTCCAGTGATAGCATTACATTTGATTTTTTAAAGTTTTTTTACTCAAATAATTTAGGTTAAAGTGCTCTGGAAAATTGTTAGATATCTCAAGAAGTGGATCTAGTAGGGGTAGATAAAGATGACTGCAATTTCTTTGCTACTCCCCCATTGACAGGTGGAGTCTAATTCCCTTCCTCTTGACTCTGGGCTGGCCCTAGGGACTTGATTGACCAACAGAATGCAGTGAGAGTCATGGTTTTTTTTTTTGTTTTTTTTTTTTTTTTAAAAAAGATGACCGGTAAGGGGATCTTAACCCTTGACTTGGTGTTATCAGCACCGCACTCTCCCGAGTGAGCCACAGGCCGGCCCGAGAGTCATGTTTTACAACTTCTAAGTCAAGGACATAAGAAGCCTTGCAGTTTCCATCCAGGCTTCTTAGAACACTTACTCTTTGTGGAAACTTGAGTTGTCATGTAAGCATTCCACTTAACAGTTCCAGCTGAGCCCAACCTTCCAGCCATTCTACCAAGACATCAGACATGTGAGTGAAGCTGTCTTGGACCTTACATACGAGTCCGTCCACTTGCTCAATACCATTGAATGTCCACAGTCAACAACTCATAGAGCAGAATTGCCTAGCTGAGCCCTGCCCAAATTCCTGATCTCACCCCCAAATTATGAAATATAAAATGGTTGATGTTTTAAGTCATTAAGTTTTTTTTTTTTTTTTTTTAAAAGATGACCGGTAAGGGGATCTCAACCCTTGGCTTGGTGTTGTCAGCACCACGCTCAGGCAGCGAGCCAACTGGCCATCAAACCGGCCATCCCTATATAGGATCCGAACCCACGGCCTTGGTGTTATCAGCACCACACTCTACCGAGTGAGCCACAGGCCGGCCCTTAAGTCATTAAGTTTTAAGTAATTTGTTACACAGCATTAGATAACTAGAATAGCAGTGAATGACAAAACATGAAGAGTTTTGTTAAAATTGTTTTTTGGTTTTTTATTGTTGTTGTTACATGAAATGTGAGAATGGAAAACCAGAGGAAGATTTTAATGTTTGATGAACTTAAATTAATAATCAGTTCCCTTTACACACTTCAGTTAAATTCTCTTCAATGTTTAAACTCCATTTATAGATGTAACACATTTCATCTGTTTTTAAACACTTCAAATACTGTCAGGACAAAATAAAATCACTAACAAGTAAAACATTTCTAAGTACCTAAACAAATCCTGTAATAGTAATAAATTTAATAGATAAATATAGTGAATCTTGTTTTCCTAAACATTATAATACTTTTAACAAGTATAGGCAAGTTTTCACTTCAAAATCAAAAGTCTCTGAATATAGGGCCGGCCCGTGGCTCACTCGGGAGAGTGTGGTGCTGATAACACCAAGGCCCCGGGTTCGGATCCCATATAGGGATGGCCAGTTGGCTCGCTGCCTGGGCGTGGTGCTGACAACACCAAGCCAAGGGTTAAGATCCCCTTACCGGTCATCTTTTAAAAAAAAAAAAAAAAAGTCTCCGAATATAAACAAAAACTGATGAATTTATCTGAATTTCAAAGTAATAATATATCCATCAAGGAAAAAAAAAACTAATCCAAGTTATATTGACAATAGTCTAAAGACAAAAAGTAAAATAAAATTTAAATTTAAAAACGGCAAACAAATCTTAATTTCCGTTTGGTAAATCTATTATTTCTAGTGGTATGAATGTAATAATTCTGAAATTATATTGTGTGCCTTGTAAAATTGAGAAATTAGGAAATATATTGATCATTTTGGAAGCCAGAGTTCTCACTGTGAGAAAAAGATGATATAACTATGGAATGAAGGAAGGTAAGGAAGTATCCTGTAGTGTTGAACTAGAATTAGAGGTATTAGTATGAACTTATAGTTCAAATATCTCTGAAAAGAAAAGCTTTCTCTAACCTTTTAGGTTGAGGACCTGGGGGTCTGCAAGTAAATTAACAAAAAGCAGATTAACAAGAAAAAAAGCACACAATTTTTTTTTCCTGTAAAGATGACCGGTAAGGGGATCTTAACCCTTGACTTGGTGTTGTCAGCACCATGCTCTCCGAAGTAAGCTAACTGTCCATCCCTATAAAGGGATCCGAACCCATGGCCTTGGTGTCATCAGCACCACACTCTCCCAAGTGAGCCACGGGCCAGCCCCAAAAGTAAAACATTTTTATTTTATTTATTTATTTATTTTTTCCTTTTTGTCTTTTTTCGTGACCGGCAATGGATCGCAACCCTCAGTGTCGCGCCCATACCAGCCCGGGACCGGCAACGGGATCGCAACCCTCGGTGTTGCGCCCGCACCTTGCTCAGCCAGTGAGCGGCCTGTCTGTACGTGGGATCCGAACCCTCGGCAGGAGCACTGCCGCGCTCCCAAGCGGCGCACTGTAGCAGTACGCCACCGGGCCGGCCCTAAACATTTTTATTAATATTTATGCATCTGGGGGGTTTACAAAAATGAAATGAAACTCAAAGAAGCAATTAGACTTGGGGGGGTATTACACCCTTTTAACAAAGGAAAGAAGGTTTGGGCCTCAAGGTATGAAAAATTAAGGACAAGTGACTAGGAAATACATGGGGGAACTAATGGAAGATAAGGGTTATTTTAGTAAGGTCTATTTATGGAAACTCATTGCAAAGGCCTGAATGTCTGTTCTCCTCCAAATTCATATGTTGAAACCGTAATCCCCAGTGTGATGATATTTATAGATGGAGCCTTTAGGAGGTAATTATAGGGCTAGCTCAGGTCATAAGGATGGGGCTCTATAATGGGGATTAACGTTCTTATAAAAGAGGAAGACTTGTTACAGCACAGTGTTGTAATACCAAGGTCAAGGGTTTGGATCCCTTGACCAGCCAGCCACCAAAAAAAAAAAAAAAAAAAGAGGACGAGGAAGAGACACAATATTTTTCTCTCTCCCATGTAACGATTCAGCTAGAAGACCACACAGACACTCTTTTAACACCAAGGTCAAGTTTTGTTTCTCCATCCAGCCACCCAAAAAAAAGGAAACAACTGTCTGTAAATGAGCAATGGGGAGTGGGAGAAAAAGGGACTTAGCCTCCAGAACTATGCAAAATAAATGTTTACTGTTTAAACAACCCCGTCCATGTTATTCTCTTATAGCACCCCAAACTGACTAAGACATTCATTTTGATATCAACTCACCCTCTTCAATGGTAAGAGTCACTGACTCTCCTTTCTTTCACTTTCCCTGACTTTCCTTTCTTCTCTGGAACACCTGTTGGAGACTTAGATCTCTGTCTCCGAGGCTGCAGTTTTCGTAAGTTCTTAACTAAAGAGATATGATGTTGGTGGGGGGAGGTGAGAGACGAAGGGGGGAAAGAGGAATTGGTAAAGGGACACAAAAATCAACTACATTGTCTATTGATAAATTAAAAGAAAAAGAAAATAAGCAAAAAAAATAAATTCTCAACTAAACCCTCTTTTTCATCTCAACCAGGTGGTTAATTTATTTTGGTCGACAATATATGTGCATTTCCTAGTTCTGTTCACTAAAAAAGCCTAGAAGCAGTGTCACCCCAATAACAGTGAACATCGCTGGGCCAGCCCGGTGGCGCACTGCTACAGTGCGCCGCTTGGGAAGCACGGCGGCGCTCCCGCCGAGGGTTCGGATCCCACATACAGACAGGCCGCTCACTGGCT
>NW_007726416.1:394026-591245 GCF_000696425.1 Galeopterus variegatus | reverse complement strand
GCCGGTCCCGGTCCGGTACGGGCGCGACACTGAGGGTTGCGATCCGTTGCCGGTCACGAAAAGGGACAAAAAGGAAAAAAAAAAAAAAAGCAGTGAACATCGCTAGTGTCCAAGTCTTGATTTCTAAGTACTATTCCCCATTTATTAAAAGGAACTTTTTGGGAATATGAATAATCCAGGGCTGGGGTGGGGGTGAGGATGATCTTGGAATGCCTTGTACTAGGAAGTAAGGATGTGTTCAAAATATGATTGGGATATGGGCTGACGCCGTGGCTCACTCAGGAGAGTGCGGTGCTGGGAGTGCAGTGATGCTCCCGCCGCGGGTTTGGATACTATATAGCGATATCAAGCCAAGGGTTGTGATCCCCTTACAGGTCACAAAAAAAAAAGAAAAATAATAATAATAATAAAATATGATTGGGCCGGCCCTGTGGCTCACTCGGGAGAGTGCAGTGCTGATAACACCAAGGCCAAGGGTTTGGATCCCACATAGGGATGGCCGGTTAGCTCACTGGGCGAGCATGATGCTGACAACACCAAGTCAAGGGTTAAGATCCCCTTACTGGTCATCTTTAAAAAGAAAAAAAAAAAATATGATTGGGATATGCCCAAGGCAGGTGCTAATGGATGAGCCTGGAGAATGGAAATGTCTAAAAATGTTTGGGAAAAATTATGAATTGGCATATTTTTCTGGGAAAAAATACCTAGCTCTCAACAGCTTCTCAAAAGGTGTCGTTAATCAAAACTGTAAATGAACCTATAAAAAATCTAGGCTAGACCATTTTTATTAGTAGTAGATCTGCAACATAACCAGCACCACTTTAGACAAGCCCAAGCACAAAATGGCGCCGCCCACCTCCCCCCTCCGCTCCCCCTTCCCTTTACCAGAAGCCTCCTGACTTAAACAGAAACCCCTTTCGCTTCTGCAAGGATGCAGTTCTCCACCCCAATCCACGTTAGTATAATGACCCGCCTTGATGGTATCAGCCAGCCCTTGGTGCACTATATAAGCTCTACCACCCCACACCTGGTGCTATCCCCTTTTCAGGGCAGCCCTGGGCCCTGTGCCACTGTGAGCACACCCCGGCAGATTTCTTTCTTTTCTTTTTTTGTCCTTTTTGAGACTGGCCACTGTGCTCAGCCAGTGAGCGCACCGGCAATCCCTATATAGGATCCGAAACCGTGGCAGGAGAGCTGCTGCACTCCCAGCGCTGCACTCTCCCGAGTGCGCCACGGGCTCGGCCCAAGATTTCTTTCTTTAATAAAGCTTGAACAGTACCTGGCATCTCGGCTCACTTTCTTTCAATTAGGTGGTGACCAACTGGTCCAATGAGATCCTTTTTCTCTAAGGGACTTTTAAATGTGACATACACAGAAAAAAGATAATTGAAACCGTTGAAACTGAAAGGAGAGGGAGAGGCAGAGTGAAACAACAGTAGAGAGAAACTGAGTCACAAATTTGACAGTCACTGCCATATAGAATAATGAGCAATAGATCCAGTTAGTTTTGTTTGTTTGTTTTAAAAAGATGATGGGTAAGGGGATCTTAATCCTTGGCTTGGTGTTGTCAGCACCATGCTCAACCATTGAGCTAACCGGCCATCCCTATATAGGATGGAACCCGTGGCCTTGGTGCTATCAGCACTGCACGCTCCCGAGTGAGCCACGGGCTGGCCCCGATCCAGTTAGTTTTAAGGCAATGACAAGATGGCTGTTCAGCCATGTGTTCCTGCTGAGGCACCAGTGACAGCACCATGGCACCAGCAGCACTTCTCTGTTCCCTGAAACCTGGAAAAGTCTTACTATTGAATCTTAGCTCAGAGATCCTTGAGGAAACATTTTTGAGTTGTGAGACTTGCAAGAGGCTTATTAAGCTCTGAAAAAGATTTACATACATTTGAGAAAGGAGAAAGAAAGAAATTCTGGGGGCTGGTTGATTAAAGCACAACCTTGTAACACCAAGGTCAAGGGTTTGGATTCCTAGGCCATGCCGGCCAGCCGCAAAAAAAAAAAAAAATATATATATATATATATATATATATATATATGCCAGCCCCTAAGCCTCTGATTTTTACTCTGATTTGCTCTTACATAGTTTATAAGCAGATAGAGAAATCAGACAAATCATCAGTTTCTAAACAAATATCTTTTATAATTTGTTGAATTTTGGTTATACTCCATTGCAATTCCTGCATCCAACATCGGCCAGTGACCTCTGTTTAGGTGAATGAATTCTTGTTTCCCTCTCACAATGGAACCCCGTTCACATACAGTCCTGGACTGTCTTCAAAACCCCAGCACCAGGGTGGTGGCTCTCCTCTCAGCCACATGGGTGGCTAGACACCTCCACACTTGGAGACACTGAGTGTCATTGGTTTGCCTCTCTCACTCTCAGTTCCTCACTGATTTCTGGGGATGCTTGGTCTTCACTGAGGATCTCAGGGACTTGAATTTCTCTAACTCCTCAAGTTTACATTTCACCTCATGGGCAATCAGGTCTACTCTCACCTGATATTTGCCCAAAATGACTTATTTTCTTCTGCAACACTGCCTGGCCACCATACAATACAAATTAGATAATGAAAGCCGGCGGCTGGAAGATGGTGCTCTCAATTTCCAAATTCTCTGAAACTTAGAAAACTTCCTCAAACGCCAAAGGCAAATGGTCTAAAGTCCCCTATGCCCAAGCCTTTGTTTACCTCCATTCTCACCCCTCCATCATGCTTGCAACTCTTGCCAAATTATTTTCCTCAATGACAGCCCTCCAAATCATCTTCTCCTGAAAAATCCTCTCCTCCTTCCTCCTTTGACTTCAATCCTACAGAAAACTCTCCAACTTCCCCATCCCCCTCCCTACCTCCAACTTTAAATTGGATGAACTAAAGTAAAAGAAGTTGGTATTTCTTTGCAATGTTTTGTTGGGGTCTGGAAAGTTATTCCTGAAAATGAAAGTCTCAAAGGCAAATTATTTTTGCTCTGACCTTCTCCCGCTCTCCTGTCTCTCAGCCCCATTCACCCCTGAGGCAAGCCATAGAAACTAAAATCCTGGGGCTGGCCTGGCCTGTGGCTCACTTGGGAGAGTGTGGTGCTGACAACACAAAGTCAAGGGTTAAGATCCCCTTACAGGTCATCTTTAAGAAAAAAAAAAAAAAAGAAAGAAAGAAATTAAAATCCTTCTTCCCCAAGGCAAGTCACAGATACACTTTAACCTTGCCTCTGCCTTTCTGTCTTTGAGCAGGCCATAAAGAAATTCTCTGACCGACATTGTCTGATTGTAGGTCATAAAACCCCCATTCCAGAAAGGGTCCTGCTTCATACCCTGAAGGAATAAATGTTACACAGAGAGGCCCAGAGAAATCTAAGCAGATAGCCCTTGCTGGTTTTCTCCGCTCAGTCTATTAGCATACTAGTCTTTGGCATAGCAACTGAGGTGAGCATTTGGTGTAGATAATTGTATTGCCTGATCCTCTTCCTCCCAGAAATAGTCTTTATTTTTCTTTTTTTTTTTTGCCTACCAACTAGCTCTATGTCCTGAGACAGTTTCTTTGCAACCTTGGTTTTGCTTGAGTATATTTTCTTTTTCTTAACTCCATGTGCTTCTCTTCTTTGCCAAAGATTCTGAGGCCTCATGAGAAATGCAGCCATGGTGCACCAACTGACCTCCTTTTGGGTCTGCTGCCTTTCTCTTGAAACCACGAGGTCAATTGATTTTGGCTTTTTTCATTGGCTAAACCCTTAACTCAGTAACCCAGTTAAGAAACAAAAACTAGATTAAAAGTGACATCAAATACAATTTTCTGGCATCCAGCTGGTTATTTTGAGCAGACTTCTAAATTTTCTTCTAGGCTCATCTATGCATTTCCTCAAAATCCCATGGTGGACTTCTGTGATTTTATTTGATCTTGGCATCCTTTTTTTTTTTAAACCTTTCTCTGTGTCTCTCCTGACTCACCCAAAATTCCTCCAAAGGGCTTGCATTCTTTGTGTTTTGTAATGTAAATTTATTACCTTGCTTTCTCTAAAACATGGTGAGGCCTTTCAGATAAGCTTTGAAATTTATTTTTATTTTTTTAAGATGACCAGTAAGGGGATCTTAACCCTTGACTTGGTGTTGTCAACACCAGGCTCTCCCAAGTGAGCTAACCAGCCATCCCTATATAGGGATCTGAACCCGTGGCCTTGGTTTTACCAGCACCACACTCTCCCAAGTGAGCCACGGGCCAGTCAGCTTTGACATTTAGAAACACAATTTAAATCCAACTGTCTTTTTAAACTAGTGAGTTTTCTATTTTATCTCTCATTATTAACATTTTAAACAAAACCTATAAGATTCTTATTTGTTTCTGTTTGGTTATGTCTGTATATATATGTATATAAACTGTCTGTTATGTCTACATGCTCATGTCTATATGTGTGTTTGTATTGTCTACATGGTACAGAATTGGCTTATAAATAATGTGCACTCATTGAGTAGATAAGCATAAATACTTTTGAAGTTCACATGATTTTAATTTTTTAATTTTAATTTTTTATTTGTTTTTTTTTTTTTTTTTTTTTTTAAAGGATGACCGGTAAGGGGATCTTAACCCTGGACTTGGTGTTGTCAGCACCACGCTCAACCAGTGAGCTAACCGGCCATCCCTATATGGGATCCGAACCCGCGGCCTTGGTGTTATCAGCACCGCACTCTACCGAGTGAGCCACGGGCCGGCCCATAATTTTAATTTTTTAAAAAAGATGACCAGTAAGGGGATCTTAACCCATGACTTGGTGTTTTCAGCACCGTGCTCTCCCAAGTGAGCTAACTAGCTAGGGATCCAAACCCATGGCCTTGGTGTTATCAGCACCACACTCTTCCAAGTGAGCCACAGGCCAGCCCTAATTTTTTAAAATTGTTGATAAAATAAGGCCGGCCCATGGCTCACTCGGTAGAGTGCGGTGCTGATAACACCAAGGCCACGGGTTCGGATCCTATATAGGGATGGCCGGTTAGCTCACTGACTGAGCGTGGTGCTGACAACACCAAGCCAAGGGTTGAGATCCCCTTACCGGTCATCTTTTTAAAATAAATAAATAAATAAAAAATAAAATTGTTGATAAAATAGATGCATTTTCAGAATTTGATTTAAACCCTTTGCCTAGATTTGTCTTTTGGTCAAGACATTTTGTGGCATGTTTGATAACTAATTAATTTATTTAAGGACTAAAAGTTGTAAGAGAACTGGCTGCTAGGCTTCTCCCAAAGCCCGGCACATCTTGTTGTTTGCTTGTCTTTGGTTTTAAGCCTCTGAATTCTGGGGACTAAACGGATGGCCACGGTGAGGTCAAAGGACATAATGTGTCCATATCACATGGGCTACCATCTGCAGGACAAAACGCAATACAGTCTCCACCTTATCTCAGCTCTGCCTCCTGGCCATACAGGGGGAGACAATATCCTTTAGACGTTATCTTTGTGAATGCTGCCCTCTGCCTTGGGCCCCACATGGCCTCTCTGGATTCCACATGGCCCTGAATGCCACATGGGTATTTGGGACCCAGGATGTCTAGCAAAAGGGGACATATGTCCAATATCTCAAAGGCCTTAGTTAATATTGGTTGATAAGGGTATAGCTTGAGATGAGTAAGTTAAACAAATGTGAATGGGTTAAATGCTTATAAATGAGATCATCATAGTTTCAAAAATTCTTCTCAGTAACTTGAAATCTTAAAGTTATATTGACAAAATACTGAAATGTTAGTTTTATGCAAAGAAAACTAAATATATTTGGATCTGTTAAAATTAAAAACATGGGGCTGGCCCGTGGCTCACTCGGGAGAGTGCGGTGCTGATAACACCAAGGCCCCGGGTTCGGATCCCATATAGGGATGGCCGGTTCGCTCACTGGCTGAGCGTGGTGCTGACAACACCAAGTCAAGGGTTAAGAATCCCTTACCGGTCATCTTTTAAAAAAAAAAATAAATAAAATAAAATAAAATTAAAAACATGTCTCTTCAGAAATTAGAATTTTTTTTTTTTTTAAAGATGACCAGTAAGAGGATCTTAACCCTTGACTTGGTGCTGTGAACACCACGCTCTCCCAAGTGAGCCAACCGGCCATCCCTATACAGGGATCCGAACCTGCAGCCTTGGTGTTATCAGCACCACACTCTCCCAAGTGAGCCACAGGCTGGCCCTTAGAAATGTTTTTTATCTGCAAATGTGAATATAAAACAATTCAAAATTGCTTGCTTCCTAAGTTTAATAATTTTTTTTTTTTTAAAAGATGACCAGTAAGGGGATCTTAACCCTTGACTTGGTGTTGTCAGCACCACGCTCAGCCAGTGAGCAAACCAGCCATCCCTATATGGGATCCGAACTCGCGGCCTTGGTGTTATCAGCACCGCACTCTACTGAGTGAGCCACGGGCCGGCCCTAATAATTTTTTTTTTTTTAATAAAAAGTTGACCTGTACAGGGATCTTAACTCTTGACTTGGTGTTGTCAGCACCATGCTCTCCCAAGTGAGCTAACCAGCCATCCCTATATAAGGATCCGAACCTGTGGCCTTGGTGTTATCAACACCACACTCTCCCAAGTGAGCCATGGGCGCTGGCCCTAAGTCTAATAATCTTGATTGATCAAAGTTTTTATTAAAATTAACTGTAATATTAACAGTATACTGGTACAAAAATTAAAATTTGGTTTCCTTTTTAAAATTTTCATGTAATATTAATAACAGATAATAAAAGATTAATGTTTATCTTTTGAATAAAAGCAAATGATAAACAGGAGATATTTTCCATAATTCAGGGAGACTCACAATTGCTGCCTCATAACTTGAACCTTTGGTAGAGACCTTTGAGAACTACTTAATACACCAAATTTTGGGGTGGAAAACCATAAATATCTATTTGGTAAAAATAGCTAAAACTCAAGCTGGGCCTTATATAATCTATTCCGACAAATGGACCCCAATTTACTAGATCCTAAGGTTACTGATTGTATAAAAGATATTTTTAAAAAATTTATCAACATACATCTTTGCCTGGGTTTACTAATCAAACAGGATTACATTTGACTTTGATAAAGGCTTTGAAGGTTAAAGTTGTGAACTCAGCCAAAAACAAAAAGGTCATTCTGAATCAAATTATGTATGTTTTTCTTTCTTTCTTTCTTTTTTTTTTTTTTCTTAAAAGATGACCGGTAAGGGGATCGTAACCCTTGACTTGGTGTTGTCAGCACCACGCTCACCCAGCGAGCTAATCAGCCATCCCTATATAGGATCCAAACCTGTGGCCTTGGTGTTATCAGCACCACACTCTCCTGAGTGAGCCATGGGCCAGCCCTATGTATAAGTTTTTCTTTTTTTTTCGATAACTTCGTATAATGTATGCTATACGAAGTTATTACGCGCCTCGCTCAGCCAGTGAGCGGGAACCGGTCTGCATGTGGGATCCGAACCCTCGGGCGGGAGTGCCGCCGCGCTTCCCAAGCGGCGCACTTATCCAGTGCGCCACCGGGCCGGCCCCTGTATAAGTTTTTCTAAAAATTAAACATTAATATCAAAAGTATTCTGTTGCACGGTTAGAGTTTGCTCTCTTATGTTGGAACAACCAGATTTCCTGAAAACACTTAACTGTTCCTAATAGAAAATTGTATGAGTTTTTTTTTTTTTTTAATCTTTCAGATAACTGGCCTAGGAAACTTCATGTTTTATCAAGACAATTTCTTGTGCTCTTTGCCTTTGAAGTCCTTTGTCACTTTGCTTTTATTTTTGTAGTGATTTGTGATTTTATTTAACTAAGTGTTTTAGGTCTTTGTTATTTGACAGACTTTCCAAAACCAAATTCTGAAAACTCAACCTTTTGACCTGAACTAACTTTGAAAGGTTCCAAGGGTGCCGGAGCATCTCAAAGGATATATATAAGAGATGTATCAAAACCAATTTGGCTTATTTGATAAATTAGACTATATGGGAAGTATTGTCAAAACAAGAAATAATGTTTGAACTTCTTTGGTTATACTAAGATGTTATTAAGATGTGTTCCAAAATTGTGTAAGTTTCTTACAAGTTTATGTCTTGATATAAATGCTATCAATTATAATCTTGGTTCACTTATAATTTTAAAGTGTTATGCTTTACACTAAAAGATACAGGTTTCTGACAACTTTGAGTTCACACCATTGGACTAAATTTCCAAAATTCTAATGAAAAACTAATGTGTTTATAAAATTACAAGCCAAGATCAAAAGAACAAAAGTTAATCATATAAAACTGAATTAACTGATAAAAAATTATAGGTTTTTACAAATTCTTCATTTTGAAACATTGCTGGTTGTTTTCAACAATTAAAACATTTCCTTTCTCTCTGCTTGAACCCTCTAGGATTTTGAAACTATTCATAAGTATTGTTATTTTATGGCAATATATTTATTTACATAAGTTTAATAAGGATCTGTTCTTCTTGTAACAGGACACAATTGGAAACACTGGTTATTTTACCAAGGCTTTGATTGGAATGTCATCTTTTCAGATATGACCAAACTGCCCTGCTGTCACCTACCCCCACCACTGTGCCTTCCCCCCTTCCCCACTACCTTCTCCTCCTTAACACACTCTTGTGGACCGCCACCTTCCCTTTCACCTAAAACCCTGAAACATCCAAACAATCCCCACCTCCTTTCCTCTATTCTTCCCCTCCAGGAGGTGGCAGGAGCTGAGGACATTGTTAGGATCCATGTTCCCTCTGATATGGCTCAAATAGATAAGCGATTAGGATCATATACTACAGATCCTTCTCAATATATAAAACAATTCCAATATCTCATTCTATCCTATGACCTTACTTGGCATGACATTTATGTTATCCTTTCTTCTACTTTAAACATGGAGGAGAAGGAGCGAGTCTGGACTGCAGCCTAAGCCCATGCAAACACCATGTACACTCAGGACCAGACTCAGTCTCTTCTGAGTCCTGCAGCCATCCCATGAACTGACCCAAATCAGGATTATCAATTAGAATCTTCAGATAGAAAAAGGAGAGGTTACATGCTCACATGTCTCATAAAAAGGCTTCTTTAAAAGCATTCAATTATAGGGCCAGCCTGTGGCTCACTTGGGAGAGTATGGTGCTGATAACACCAAGGCCACAGGTTCAGATCCCTATATCGGGATGGCCGGTTGGCTCACTTGGGAGAGTATGGTGCTGATAACACCAAGGCCACAGGTTCAGATCCCTATATCGGGATGGCCGGTTGGCTCACTTGGGAGAGCGTGGTGCTGACAACACCAAGTCAAGGGTTAAGATCCCCTTACTGGTCATCTTTAAAAAAAAAAGCAGTCAATTATTTATTTATTTATTTTGATCGGTAAGGGGATCGCAACCCTCATTACAGTGTGGTCTGCACCACACTCAGCTAGTGAGTGCACCAGCCATCCCTATATAGGATCCGAACCTGCAGCCTCGGCACTACCAGTGCTCCACTCTCCCGAGTGAGCCATGGGGCCGGCCCAAAAGCAGTCAATTATAAGAAAATCAAGGAAGTTACTTAGGAACCTAATGAGAACCCTGCACTTTTTATGTCTCGCCTCACTGAGGCTGTAATATAATACACCAACCTTAACCCTGAAACAGACAGGAGGAATCTAAAACCCCAAAAGTAAACCATGATCAAATCAAATGCCAATTACTCACTACTGCTATCCAGAAAAATCAGAAACCACAAACTCCTCAAGGCAAGGCTCAGGGTAAGCCTCCCATTGCTCCCGCAAGTAACTGGTTCAAGTGTGATAAACCAGGGCATTGGGCAAGTATCTGCCCAAGCCCAAGGCCCCACCCAGGGCCCTGTCCCCTGTGTAGTAAGAAGGGGCATTGGAGAGTCGGCTGTAGTAAAAGGGTCTCTGGACCCACTCCAGTCCCTCCAAAAACCCCTACTGAGCTATCTGACCTCCTGGGACAAGTTGCTGAAGACTGTGACTGATGGGGCCCAGGGTTTACAATCCCTGCTGCCATGCCTATCACCTCTTCTGAGCCCCAGGTAGCAGAAACGGTAGCAAGTAAGCCCATTTCTTTCTCACTAGATACGGGGACCAAACACACTCAGTGCTTCCAGAATATTCAGGCTAACTTTTTGATTCCTCTGTTTCTTTTGTAGGGGTGAGAGGAATTCCATTCAAACCAAAGGTCACCTCTCCTCTGCCTAGTATTCTTTTTGAAGTACCTTTCATGCACCAGTTTATGGTCATTCCACATTGTCCTACTCCTATTTTGGAAAGGGACATCCTCACCAAGTTCCAGGCATCCATATACTTTACTTCAAACCCACCTGAACCACTTTTTTTTTTTTTTTTAAAGATGACCGGTAAGGGGATCTTAACCCTTGACTTGGTGTTGTCAGTACCACTCTCTCCCAAGTGAGCCAACCATCCCTATATAGGGATCTGAACCTGTGGCCTTGGTATTATCAGCACCACACTCTCCCAAGAGAGCCATGGGCCAGCCCCATCTGAACCTCTTCTATTCTTAGGCCACCCAAATTTGTTTCTCCCCTCTAACCTCCTACCTCTGATATAGTTGACCCCAAGGTCTGGGATACCACTACTCCTTCTATTGTTAACCTCCCCCCCACTACAAATACAAGTTAAAAACCTTTTCATGTTCCCTCACCCAGCCCAATAACCAGTCAGTAAAGAGGGACTCCAGAGACTTCAGCCAGTTATTCAACAACCACTCAGCTGGTCTATTAAAATGAACCCATCTTCCCCTAATCTGTCACCTTCTTCTGGTAGTAAAGTAACTAACATCGGCCCAACCCTTAGTCCCTTTGAGCTCATGTATAGAAGACCTTTTCTGTTGGGTAATTTCCCTTATAATCCTCACCCCTTGGGAGACCTGCCCTAAACCACATCCAGCTACTTCTGCACAAATACATTAACACCCACCAACCAAAGCCCTATTCCAATCCCTTTCCCCCTCTTAACATTGAGCTGGGGGACTGGGTTCTCCTAAAAGACTTAAAACCAAAACTTCTTCAACCTGAGGTGGACAGGACCAAATCAGGTACTTCTAACATCCCCAACCATGGCAAAATTATCAAGCCTTAAGTACTTGCGTTCAACTTTCTAGGTTAAAGAAGGTGCCAGACTTCAATTCAAAACTCTCAGGACATCCTGAGAAATATCGTTCTCGGCTTCTCACATCCACCTCTATCAGGCTTACAAGGATACCTGAGGAACGCACGGAGGAGTGAGAATCCAGAACCACAGAGGCCTAACTACTCTTGTCAACATTCGCCCAACTGTGAGCTGTCCCTAGTTAATGTCTATGTGAGTTGCAGAGGATTTCTACGATCTAATTCTCTCTCTCCTTACAATATACCCAGAGTCGTAGCTTCTGAGGACACACTTCTATCTTTTTTCTTTTGGAACTGCTACCTACAAGGGGATTTCAGGGACTTCTTGCTCACTCTAATAACCCAATGGCTTAAAGTGGAAGGTTAATCATCTCTACCATGTTCTTTTTCTATTAGGAAAAGGCCACAATACTAAAAACTCTGCCAACTGAATGGTCTAAGAACTCATGGCTATTACCCATTTTACTACCCATCCTAATTCTGTTTGTAATAATCCTCCTGCTATCCGTAGGACCTAAACTTCTACAGTAATCCTCCCAGTTCCTCTGCACAACCATCCAGAAAATGACTCATGAGTGGGTAACTGAAATTCCGATGATGAGAGATGTCTGTTATCATCTTCTCTAGCCTCAAGGATCACGATAAGGAAAAACCCCAGTTCATCAGCCTCTCATCGCCTCTTTTGTCAGCATGAAGAAGTTATAGAAGATGGACCTACATCTATACACCTGTTCTGGGGGTCTCCCTAATAAACAATAACTCACATCCTTTTTTTTTGCCAAACACAAAAGGGAGGAATATTAAGCCTCAGAGCCAGCATCAGCACAGCCATGTTATGCAATTTTCCACCTTCTTCCCCCCTTGCCCCTCCCTATCTCATGTTAATCAACTTTCCACCTCCTATCCCTTTGCTTTTCCAGAAAAACCAGAATTTGTGCAAAAACAGATTCTTATGCAAGAATGACCACCCAATGCCCTTCCTCTAATTCAAACCTTATAAAACCTTTTTAGTCTGTATGGGGGTGGGGAACTGATCTGACTCAGTCTTCCCTCCACGTTGGTGGAATAAAGCTGCTTGGATGAAATGGCATTTGGGGGCCGGCCCGTGGTTCACTTGGGAGAGTGCGGTGCTGATAACACCAAGGCCCCGGGTTCGGATCCCATATAGGGATGGCCGGTTCGCTCACTGGCTGAGCGTGGTGCTGACAACACCAAGCCAAGGATTAAGATCCCCTTACCGGTCATCTTTTGTAAAAAAAAAAAAAAAATGGCATTTGGCCTGGGTGTCTCTCTTTTCTCGGTCTCGCTGAGCCTAATAGCCCGCAGCCTGGGGAAATGGTGAATTTATGTCTCAAAGACAACCTCTCCCGGGTTTGCCAAAGCATTTTATAGGGGTCTGTGGTGGAAAGGTGATTCACGGTGACTAAGCGGAGATGTGCAGACATGCTTGAATGCTTCAGATAATCATCAAGGAAATTCCTGGGTGAGAGCTGACCATTGTCATACTTTGTTCTCAATGACTTCAGTTGCTGTTATTCTCAAATAAGATCAGGTTAGTAAGCTAGTAAAGAATTGTCATCTGGGTTAATAATTTTTCTCTAGTTACTTGTGTACAATGTGAGAGCAAGAGTCATTGTGTTCTGGCAATTAGCTGCAGGCTGTGTGGTTTGGGTTATAGGAGAGAACAAGTTTTAAATTCAAAGTTTTAACAAAGCGGAGTCACTTCTGTTCCAGGCTGTTACAAAACCACAACCCAGAAGAAATCTGGAAGTTTTCCTCAGGCCCTTTTGCAGTCAATACCCCCCCCCAAAGGAAACCATTAATTTGACTTTGTCATCATTGATTAGTTTGCCTAGTTCTTGACCTTCATATACACATAAGTACACTTTTAATTTTATGTACTCGTCTCTACTTCTTTTGTGGGGCTGGCTGGTATGGGGATCCGAACCTTTGACCTTGGTGTGTTATCAGCACCACGCTCTACAGTCTACTGTTTTTAGTGGCTTCAAAATATTCTATAATGTACATGCCATGCTTTATTTAAATAGTTCCAAATTGAACACTGATTTCCAATATTTACAATAAGAATGCTGCAAGGGGTGTGCTCGTCACATTTACGTGCTAATACCCGTAGGCCAGAGCCACAGAAGGGGAATGGCTGGGTCAGAGGGGCGAATCTGCTTTTCCTGTACATCTGATCTTGTCGTGTGTTTAGGCACGGTGGGCGAGGATCACACACCTTCAGAGCCTCCCTCGCTAGCCCAGTCTAGCGGAATCTTCTGTCTCTCTGTCCCACTCCGCCCTATGCCTACGAGCGCCTCTCTCTCAAGTATCTAAACCAGCTCCCAAAAGCCGTTCTTGCTTCTATCCCCCTCCCGGAACTGTCGCGACAGTGAAGCGCGACGTTTCCGCTGCCGAGGGGGCGGGGCTGCGAGCGCCCGCCGTCGCCGTCGCGGGCTGATGATGCGGAGCGCCGTGTGCTCCCCCACGTGTGCTGCTGCTCGCCCGGTGTTGGTGTCGGAAGAGCAGCGGCGCCTGCTTTTCCGGGGGGCGTCGTAGGTGGCGGCTCCAGAGCTGGGCTTCGGTGGCTCAGGGAGGCTGAGCGGGAAGCAGGGAGCGCAGGTGGCCGCCCGGAGAGGAGGGCCCTGGGCCATGGAGCACCTCTTGCTGGAGGTGGCGGCCACGCCGCTGCGGTTAATCGCTGCCAAGAACGAGAAGAGCCATAGCGAGCTGGGCAGGTTTTTGGCCAAGCAGGTGAGAAGGGAGTGGGATAGCGCCAGACAGACCCCGGTTGACCCCTCACGCGCGTCCTGCTCCCCTCCGTGGAGATGCGCTGCTTTAAGGGGAGAGAGAAGCGGCGTCTTGTCACTCTGGTCCCTTCCCCCAGGCTGGCTGGTGGCGGAGGAGTCCACGCGTGTTTGAGACGATTGGAAGGAGCCTTTTGTTTTTATCTGGGGGAGTTTTCCCTTTCCCTTCCCACCGACAGCGCTTTGGCTGCGTGTGGCGGACGTAGCCTCCGGAAAGAAATGTGGTTTTCCAAAAATTGAGGTTGCGTCTGTGCCCTTTTTTTTTTAAAGATGACCGGTAAGGGGATCTCAACCCTTGGCTTGGTGTTGTCAGCACCACGCTCAGCCAGTGAGCAAACAGGCCATCCTTATATAGGATCCGAACCCGCGGCCTTGGTGTTATCAGCACCGCACTCTACCGAGTGAGCCACTGGCCGGCCAGCGTCTGTGCCCTTTTGACGTGAGTGTTAACTGAGTGTGCGTGGTGCAGCCATCCACTTTAGCTTGGGTGAGTGGTTGTTCTTTTCTGGCCCGTCCCTTCTTCTCGGCCCGTTGATAAGTATTGATTGCGTTCCTGCTGTGCTTAAGGCACAGTGTGGCACTGTGAGAAGATAGATGAATCCCTTACGGTCTCTGCTCTGAGGGAATTTTGCATCTATTTTTGGAGTTCGTAAAAACATAAAACAGCTGAAGGACAAAGCGAGACAGGTAGTGCTAACTGAAACTAACCGAAGTAATTATGAGGCGAACTAGAGTTTTGTGGAAAATGGTTTTTGTTTGGGCTTTTAAGAGACTTCTCTCATTGACTCCTGCCTGAGTTGAGGACCCTTATCGTGCATCTTTTCACATTGCATTTTATTTGCTATATCTGCAATCTTCTTGACAATAGAAGATGTGTTTTTATTTTTGTAGCTCCAATATCTAGAAATCATTTATGCAGTCACAAATGCATTGCCTACATACAAACAGGTACCTCAAAAAGTTCGTAGAAAGATAGAATTAAAAGATAATATAAAGTTTTGGGCTGCCCCATGGCTCACTTAGGAGAGTGTGGAGCTGATAACACCAAGGCCAAGGGTTCGGAACACTATATAGGGATGTCCGGTTAGCTCATTTGGGAGAGCTTGGTGCTGACAACACCAGGTCAAGGGTTAAGATCCCCTTACCGGTTATCTATTAAAAAAACAAAAAGAAAGAAACAGAAGAATAATCCTAGCTCTAATAGAAATAGAACGAGAGAGTCGCCTGTCTCTCCTTTTTTGTTCTTTCCAGGCCCCTGGAGGATTGGATGGTGCCCACCCATGTTGAGGACGGATCTTTCCCACCCTGTCCCTCAAGTTTACAACCTTATAGACACAACCCCAAATAATGTAATGCCTTACCAGGTTTCTATGTATTCCTTAATCCAGTCAGGTTGACACCTAAAGTTAGCCATCACAAAGATGTCAAAGAGCTAAACAGGGAATGGGTAGTAGACTTTTTGAGAATTTTTGCTGGATTGAAGGATACTCATAGGGAAAGAAAAGGAATTTTTCTTTCTTTTTTTTTGGTGGTTGGCCGGTAAGGGGATCCAAACCTGTGACCTTGACGTTACAGAGCACCATGCTCTCCCAAGTGAAGAAAATGAATCTGACATCTTACATCAAAGCCGTAAATTAGGGGCCGGCCTGTGGCTCACTCGGGAGAGTGCGGTGCTGATAACACCAAGGCCCCGGGTTCGGATCCCATATAGGGATGGCCGGTTCGCTCACTGGGTGAGCGTGGTGCTGACAACACCAAGTCAAGGGTTAAGATCCCCTTACCAGTCATCTTTTATTTTTTTATTTTTTTAATTTTTTTCCTTTTTGTCTTTTTTCATGTCCGGTAACGGATCGCAACCCTCAGTGTCACGCCCGGACCGGACCGGGACCGGCAACGGGATCGCAAACCTTGGGGTTGCTCCCACACCTTGCTCAGCCAGTGAGCGGGAACCGGTCTGTATGTGGGATCCGAACCCTCGGCGGGAGCGCCACCACGCTCCCAAGTGGCGCACTGTAGCAGTGCACCACCGGGCCGGCCCACCGGTCATCTTTTTAAAAAAAAAAGCCGTAAATTAACTTGAAATTCATCATAAATGTATACATAAAAGTGAAAACTAAAACCTCTAGGGGAAAAAAATTGGGAAAAATCTTCCTGAGATTATTGGGGTAGCAGAAATTTCTTAGACTGAACACTAAAGACATCATAAAACAAAAACTTGATAAATTAGAGTTCATCACAATTTCAAACACTTGCTGTTTATTTTATTTAATTATTATTATTGTTATTATTATTTTTTGGCAGCTGACCCGGTATGGGGAACCAAACCCTTGGCCTTGGTGTTATCAGCACCATGTTCTAACGAACTGAGCTAACCATCTAGCCCCTCAAACACTTGCTTTTTAAAACACTTGAAGAAAATGAAAAGACAAGCCACAAACAAGGGCAAAATAGCACTAAACTAACATGTAACAAAGGACTGTCATATATTAAGAACTTGTACAACTGAATAATAACCCAATTTATTGACCATTAAACACTTGAAAAAATTCTTAACATCTTAGGTCATAGGGGAAATGCAAGAAAAAGCACATGAGATACCAATCCACCTCCACTAGAATGGCTAAAATTAAGTCTGATTGTGTGTGTGTGTGTGTAAGTGTGTGTAAGATGACCGGTAAGGGGATCTCACCCCTTGGCTTGGTGTTGTCTGCACCACGCTCAGCCAGTGAGCTAAACCGGCCATCCCTATATAGGATCCGAACCCGCGGCCTTGGTGTTATCAGCACCGCACTCTCCCGAGTGAGCCACGGGCCAGCCCGGTAAGGGGATCTTAACCCTTGACTTGGTGTTGTCAGCACCACACTCTCCCAAGTGAGCTAACTGGCCATCCCTATATAGGGATCCGAACCCTTAGCCTTGGTGTTATAAGCACCCCACTCTCCCAAGTGAGCCACAGGCCGGCCTTTAAATGTGTTGTTGAAGATATGTAGCAACTGGAACTCTCAGAAATTATTGGTGGGGTTGTAAAATAGTACAACTGTGTTGGAAGATAGTCTCTTTAAAAGTTAAATTATTGTCTTTGTTCATGTGCAGTAGATATTTGTAATTGATGTGTTCAGCAATATTATGAATGTGAGTCCAAGAGTATCACTGTAGTTTATAATTTCAATTCTAAATCGCAATGTAAAGTATAGCTGAAAAGTCGAAGTGCCTTCTTTAGAAGTATAATGGAGAGTTAACAGCATACATGACCGTGAGTAGAAGACAGCCATAGGATAAGAATGTTGGATGGTCAGGCTGAATGATTTCTTCTTAGAGCTTACAATTTATTTCTGTGTCTTAACAAAACATAAAAATGTAAGTTGTCCTGTACTTTTGAGTCATTTACAAATAGTCATTTTCAAATCCTCAAAGTCAAAGCTATACTGGATAACTGGAAAAGCAAAAACATGCCATAGCTAAAACATAGTGCACATTTCATTTAACATATTAGTATTTCCTTGTTAGTACATAGTCTTTTTTTTTTTTTTTCCTTCCTTTTTGTCTTTTTTCGTGTCTGGCAACGGATCGCAACCCTCAGTGTCGCACCTGCACCGGACCGGAACCGGCAACGGGATTGCAACCCTCGGTGTTGCTCCCACCCCTCGCTCAGCCAGTGAGCGGAAACCGGTCTGTATGTGGGATCCGAACCCTCGGTGGGAGCGCCACCGTGCTCCCAAGCGGCGCACTGTAGCAGTGCGCCACCGGGCCGGCCCCTAAAGTTTACTTCTAAGTTGAGCATATGGTTACCATAAAATCCAGCAATCTCACTCTTAGGTAATGATAAAGAATAAGAGTAATGAAAATGTATTCATAAATCTCTTGTACACGAATGTTCACAGCAGCTTTATTGATGATATCTGGGAACAGGTAGAATATCCATCAACGTGAATGGATAAACAAATTGTGATAAATTCATACAGTGAAATAATAGTAATAAACTGGAATAAAGTGTTGATGCATACAACTACATGGATGATTGTCAAAAGCATTATATTGAGTAAATAAGCCAGACAGAAAAATTACATCCTGTACGATGCAATTTATATAAAGTTCTAGAATAGGCAAATCTAATCTATAGTTATAAAAATCTATAATAGTTGCCTGGGGTGAAGGGAATTGACTGCTAAGGAACTTGAGGGAACTTTTGTTTTTTTTTTTTTTAAAGATGACTGGTAAGGGGATCTCAACACTCGACTTTGCCCTTGTTTGTGGCTTGTCAGCACCACGCTCAGCCAGTGAGCAAACCGGCCATCCCTATATGGGATCCGAACCCGGGGCCTTGGTGTTATCAGCACCGCACTCTCCCGAGTGAGCCACGGGCCGGCCCTTGAGGGAACTTTTGGTGTGATATCTCAATTGGAGTGATGCTTACACAAGTATGTACTTTTGTCAAAGCTCATCAAACTGTATACTTAAATGGGTGCATTTTATTATATATATATCATATCTCAAAAAAGTTGATTTTTAAAAATCAACCTACATCTGTTTCTTCTAACACAGTTTTCCAGATTCCACCCCCCTGGCCGGAATTTTTTTTAGTGGCTGGCCGGTGTGAGGATTTAAACCCTCAATCTTGGTGTTATAAATACCACTCTGTTAGAGAGTGAAATAATGGGCCAGCCTCCAGATCCCCTTTTGAGGAAAAAATTTACTAGATATTGTTCTCCTTGGAATTTTTTTCCCACCTCACCAGTATTCATTTGTATAACATGTCTAGGACAGTTAGGTTTGTTTGCATTTATTTTGTAGGTATATTTCTTTTTCTCCACAGTGTAACCACTTTATTATTTTTAAAATGATATTTCTAGAGGATTTTTTTTTTTTTAAAGATGACCGGTAAGGGGATCTCAACCCTTGGCTTGGTGGTGTCAGCACCACACTCAGCCAGTGAGCTAACCGGCGATCCCTATATAGGATCCGAACCTGTGGCCTTGGTGTTATCAGCACTGTGCTCTCCCGAGGGAGCCACGGGCCGGCCCTGTGTAGAGGATATTTTTATAGGGACATTCAGCAATTAAAAATTTGAAGTCATGCACCTGGAAATGATGACCAAATCGTTAAATTTCTTTGCTTCCAATTTTATGGAATCTTCAGTCGGCATAGTATATTTTTATTTATTTATTTATTTTTACTTTTTGGTGGCTAGCTGGTACAGGGATCTGAATCCTTGACCTTGGTTTTATCAGCACCATGCCCTAACCAACTGAGTGAACTGGCCAGCGCCTAGTTGTCATTTTATAAGCAGCAGAATTAACATTGATAGAAATTGTTTCAAGTAACGTTTTTCCCAATCAGTGATTTGTTCAGAATTGAGTATTTTTATGAGTGAATGCCCTATAATCTGGGAGACTTTGTAATAGCTCATGTGTAAGGTAACCTCCTTTTTTCTGAGTGATAATTTTGGGGAAAAAATTTTTTTTGTATGTGGTATTTAGGTTGTGTTCAAGGTACACTCTTACAGATAACTGTTAGTATGTAAGTACTTAAGATCAATTCATAGCATTGGACTTGTTGGGTGTGTCCCCTTTGGTAATTTAAACCTGTCATATTGCCCAGCAGAAAGGTTGTGCAGACCTAGCAATATGAGACCCTTTACATTTTTTCTTTTATGCCTATGGACATTCTGAACCTTGGCACTAGAATTTTGTGGTCTGTTTCATCTTGGATATGAAAGTGTGGCTGTTTACTTTGGATTTGTTTTTTTCTTTGTTTTGTTTGTTTGGGCTGAAGGCTTGATAGGGATATCTTTACTCATTTTCAGGAATTAATTATTATTATTTTTTTTTTTTTTAAAGATGACTGGTAAGGGGATCTTAACACTTGACTTGGTGTTGTCAGCACCACGCTCTCCCAAGTGAGCTAACTGGCCATCCCTATATAGGAATCTGAACCCATGGCCTTGGTGTTACCATCACCACACTCTCCTGAGTGAGCCACAGGCCGGCCCAGGAATTAATTTCTTACTCTCTCTTTTCCTTGAGAGAGCTGGCAATTTTGCATACTAAATACACAATACGTATGTTTTCCTTCAGGAGTAAGGGAGCTGGGGAACACTGGGGTTTTGGATTCCCTGTAGATTGTTTAGAACCTGAAACAGATTATTTTTCAGAGAAGCCATGTAGCATTTTATTATTATTATTATTTTTTTCTTAAAAAGATGACCGGTAAGGGGATCTTAACCCTTGGCTTGGTGTTGTCAGCACCATGCTCAGCCAGTGAGCTAACCGGCCATCCCTGTATAGGATACGAACCTGCTGCCTTGGTGTTATCAGTACCGCACTCTCCCGAGTGAGCCACAGGCCAGCCCCATGTAGCATTTTATTTTATTTTATTTTATTTTTTGTCTTTTTTCGTGTCCGGCAACGGATCGCAACCCTCAGTGTCGCGCCCGTACCGGACCGGGACCGGCAACGGGATCGCAACCCTCGGTGTTGCTCCCACACCTCGCTCAGCCAGTGAGCGGGAACCGGTCTGCATGTGGGATCCGAACCCTCGGCGGGAGCGCCACCGCGCTCCCAAGCGGCGCACTGTAGCAGTGCGCCACCGGGCTGGCCCCGCATGTAGCATTTTAGATGGAATCAGCCCTTCTACCTCAAACCCCAGTGCACTGAAACTTACTTGTCACAGCTTTTACATTAAATTAACTGTAATCCTCTGTTGCAAAAAACCCCACTGTTTTATAAGAGAAACTCACTTATGAAGTATGGAAACTGTTGGGTTTTTTGTTTGTTTGTTTTGGCTGACCTTGGTGTTTTAACACCTAATACTAGCCAACTGAGCTAACCAGCCAACCCCTGGAAATTGGGTATTTTGATTCCAAGCTAGAACTCTTCTTCAGCAGTGCATATGAATATTTTTATTTTTTTTTTATTTTTTTATTTTTTTATTTTTTTTGTCTTTTGTCTTTTTCCGTGTCCGGCAATGGATCGCAACCCTCAGTGTTGCCTCCGCACCGGACCGGGGACCGGCAATGGGATCGCAACCCTTGGCGCTGCTCCCGCGCCTCGCTCAGCCAGTGAGCGGGAACCAGTCTGTATGTGGGATCCGAACCCTCGGGCGGGAGCACCGCCACGCTTCCCAAGCGGCGCACTATCCAGTGCGCCATCGGGCCGGCCCTGAATATTTTTAAATAGACATTTTGTTTTGCCTTTCTTTCAGGTGTGGACACCTCAAGATCGCCAGTGTGTCCTGAGTACGTTAGCACAGTTACTCCTGGATAAGGACTGTACCTTGCTGGTTGGCCGCCAGCTGCGCCCGCTCCTTTTGGATTTGCTGGAAAGGAATGCTGAAGCCATTAAAGCCGGAGGGCAGATCAACCATGATCTACATGAACGGCTCTGTGTGTCAATGAGCAAGCTCATTGGTAACCATCCTGATGTCCTCCAGTGAGTAACAGTTTTATTTTTCAAGGTTCTCCTTTAGGTGATAGATCCTGCTCTCTCCTGGGAAGTAGGGAGGAATCTGAGTTGAGAAGTAGGGAAAAGGGAAATACAGAAAGGAGAGAGAAAAGTAATACTGTTTTATAAAAATAATCACAGCAGAATTCATTTATCTAGCTCAGTTAGTTTAATGGGTATTTACTAGGTTTCTTTTCAATCTTGGCCCTCATGACAGGTCTGGAAAAATGGCAAGGATTTGTCCCCAGTCCTCTCAAGGATTGTATTATCTGGTGAAGGCATGAATGTTTATAAGGCAGATTTAAATGAGTTTTAGCTGAGGCTTTTATAGCTCCCACCTCAGAAGGATGAGCAGTTGAAGGGGTGGATTAGAAGAGCTGTAGTGTACCAGCTTTCTGTAAATCTGTCCAAATCAGTGTGGTAAGAAGCTATGTTAGAACTGGGTTCTAGTGTATTTATCTTTTTTTAATTTTTTTGAAACCCCAGCGAGATTAATGTGTTTATCTTTTAAATTGGTAGTAAAATATGGTTTGTGTGGCATAGCCAAATGAGGCAGCAAAACTGAGTGTCAGGAGATTTTCCTTTTTTTTTTCTTTTTTTTGTGGCTGGCTGGTATGGGGATCCAAACCCTTGACCTTGGTGTTATCAGCACCACGCTCTACTGAGTGAGCTAACTGGCCAGCCCCTCTCAGGGGATTTTAAATTGAGAAAATTAAGAACTTTAACTCTAAACATGAATAATATTGTTCTGTGTACTAACAGGAACTTCTCTTGAAAGCCAGTGTTTTTTTTTTTTAAAGATGACTGGTAAGGGGATCTCAACCCTTGGCTTGGTGTTGTCAGCACCACGCTCAGCCAGCGAGCAAACCGGCCATCCCTATATAGGATCCGAACCCGCGGCCTTGGTGTTATCAGCACTGCACTCTACCGAGTGAGCCACGGGCCGGCCTGAAAGCCAGTGTTAAATAAGTCTTTATTAAGACAATCAGTACACTTTGGCTTTCTTGGAGGTGTGATCTCTGGTCTGGGCCTTGAATGAAAGAATAAGCAATGAAGGTTTAGGGGAAAACTATGTTTGTATGAGCATTTCTGAAAGGGAAGGGAAAAAATGGACCCATTTAATGGAACTAGAAAATATACAGCATAGTAAAGATCACTGTCTTATGTGGTAAAGAGGAACATGTGCTGTGGGATGATTGACTATTGGGATTGTAGTTTCACTTGGTGCTTTAATAATTTATGTTGACTCGAGAGCCATTTAGATGTATAGCAGTCCCCTCTAATCCACGGGGATACCTTCCAAGAGATATCACTGAACCCAAATGCTATCAATCAGAACATATTTTTGATCAACTCTTCCACAAATGTAAGGCCTTTCCATCGTAACTAAGCACTTATCATGCAGTGTGACTGTGACTTTCACAGTTTGAGGTGCAGCAGCAAAACTAGCACCATTTCTTTTTCATTCTCCACAATTTCACAAATTTCATTCTTTTTTTCCCTTCAAATTCAGTTTTACTTATATTTATTTTTGTGGAATACAGTGTGTTGTTTCAATACATGCATATCCTGCACAATGATTCACTTAGGGTAGACAGCATAGTTTTGTCCCCATTAGTTCACCCCTAATCTTCCCACCACCCCTCCCAGCCTCTCTGGTAACTATTATTCTACTCTCTTTAAAAAAAAAACAAGGGCAGGCCCGTGGCTCACTCGGGAGAGTGTGGTGCTGATAACACCAAGGCCACGGGTTCGGATCCCATATAGGGATGGCCGGTTGCTCACTGGGTGAACGTGGTGCTGACAACACCAAGTTAAGGGTTAAGATCCCCTTACCGGTCATCTTTAAAAAAATAAAAAATAAAACAAAAACAAAAACACACACACACAGCGAGTAACATCCTTATTGCAAAAAGAACTCTTAAGAATGAATTAGGAAAATGTAAGCAAAAATTTGGTGAAGGACATGAGCAGATAAGTCACACACCCCAAAGAAACACATGTGGTTATTAAGTACATTCTAGGATTTGGTTGTGGGTGGGGGCGGGGCTGACATGGCCACCTTCTCAAGATCCTGGTCATCAGACTGGCCCGTTGCTGGCCTGGATGTGTGGAGGCGGGGGTGAGGTTGAGCCTTCTCCCAGGGCTCTCCAGACTTTTGGCTGGCTCTGTTGCTGGCCTGAATGTGCAGTGGCAGGGATGGGGCTAGAAGATTTGTTCTTATCTGTAGATCTTAGCAACCTCAGCATATCAGTTTTTGTCTTTCCTTATTAAGTTGAGAACTTTCACCTTTTCGCTTAGAGGAAGCACTTTATGCTTTTCTTTGGCATATCAGAATAGCCAGCAGCACTACTCTAGCACTTTGGGGCCATTATTAAGTACAATAAGGATTACTTGAACAGAAGCATTTCCATACTGCTACAGTCAACCTGATAATCCAGAGGGTTACTGCATGACTAAGGGAGGTGACGGGTATTATAGACAGGGGGGATCCACTGGATAAAGAGAGATTCACGTCCCATGAGATTTTTTGACGCTTCTCTGAACAGCACACAATTTAAAACTTATGAATTATTTCTGGAATTTTCCATTTGATCTTCTTGGACAACTGTTGACCATGGGTAGCCGAAACTGCATATAAGGAGGGACTAACATACTGGACTGTGATAATGTTTCACAAGGTGTGCTGAGTAGCCTGTACTTAACCCTATAAAATTGAGGTGTGGTGACTTGAGCCCTTGTGGGCTCTTCTCTTAAGCCTTTGTGGTAGAGCACTTCAGGATTGTTTGAGAATCATTAAAGTGATGGATTAGCTAGGTCTATTTTCCCATCAGCTTCAAATGTTATGTTCTTGTTAAATGAATGTGAGGCACATACCTACTTTTTCTTTTTTTAATTTTACTAAAGCTATATGTTTTATTTTTTATTTATGTTCCCACCTTGTTCCAAAAATGATCTAATGCAGCTTACAGAGGTGCTATGATAGAGTAAATTAAAAACAAGCAAGAAAAAAGGTGTCGTGTGTAAATGATGTATCAATGTATGATTAAAGTGACTAGAGGTTATGATGTGGAATGGAATTTTGATTTTTAGTTTTAAGAAATGTAGCCTGTCAATTTGGCACATGGCAGATTTCCTCTGTAGAGGAAGGTAAGTTTTACCTAATACATTTAGATAGGATGCAGTTATACATTTAGTAGATAAATATTGAAGTTCTCTTTTAGGCTCTGAGCCACATCATGGAGATAAGAAAGTAAAATTTAGCAGGATTCCTGGACTTAAGGAACTTGAAATAGACTTGCAGACAGTTAAATACGTTAAGTACTCTATTTTGGTGTGAGACAAATACTTAAGGGGAGCAAGGATATCATTAAAGAAAAATGAGTTTGTTAACCTCTTGGAAATTAGAAAAGGTTTGGTTCAGTGGCAGAATGTGGAGGAAGAGTAAGGAGAGGAAGAATGAACACAAGAGAAATGGAGTGGGGGTGAGAATCTAGAAAAAGCAAGGGAGACCAGAGAGGAGGAGCTGCTCACACTCCCTAGGGTCCTAATGCTTCTCGTTTCCAGGTTCTCACCTCTTTCTGAGACCCAGCTGCCTACCTATTGGGGCTTCCATGAGATCCCTCAGTAGTCTTAGGAGACATTTCTTTCTTTTTTTGCCTTGTGCTAGTTGTTCATTACTGTTTTTGCTGGAGTTCTAGAACACATTTTTACTCCTTGGAAAATTCTTTGTCAGAATCCTGTGAAAACATTGTCTTTTGATGCTTTCTCTATTCTGATGTATCAGTTAGATTTCAGGGTTCTGTTTTTCAAAAAATCATCCAGTTTGTTCCTAACCTTCTATTCTTTACCTTGATTAACTTGTGTTCAGGGCTGGCCCGTGGCTCACTCGGGAGAGCGTGGTGCTGACAACACCAAGTCAGGGTTAAGATCCCCTTACGGTCATCTTTAAAAAAAAAAAAAAAAAACAACTTGTGTTCAGCCATAGCTTTGTAGACAGTTTCAGTTGGTTACTGTAATACATTATGTGTTGATCCCCCCCTGCCCTTAATGTTCTCTCAGAGTATAACCTTATTTCTTTTTTTTTTTCCTTTTTGTTTTTTTTCGTGACCGGCAATGGATCGCAACCCTCAGTGTCGTGCCCTAGCGGACCGGGACCGGCAACGGAATCGCAACCCTTGGTGTTGCACCCACACCTCGCTCAGCCAGTGAGCGGCCGGTCTGTATGTGGGATCCGAACCCTCGGTGGGAGCGCCGCCGCGCTCCCAAGCAGCGCACTGTAGCAGTGCACCACCGGGCTGGCCCCAAGTATAACCTTATTTCTAAGATCTACCTATACTGACTTGACTCAGACCTCCTGAGAATTATGTCTACAGTACACAGAAATTCCATGGAGTAATAAAAAGAAAAAAAACTTTTTTTCTCTCTGCACTCTTACAACACTTCACTTCAGACACCAGATGTGTGGGTTTTTTCCCATACCTACCAATTCTCTGATCAGCTGGGTGTCCTACAGTTCAATTCTAATATTATCTGTGTGGAGTTAGTGCAGATCCCACAGGTTAAGGTCTTAGTTCCACAAGACTGTCCCCTTCCCCCGCACCCCTACCTCCTGCCCCTCACATCAGAGACCAATCTCAAGTTCAGGTTATCACCCGTGCTTCTGGTCAACAGGCTGTACATTGGAGTTTCCCATGTATATTAGTCCGTTTTTGTTGCTTATAACAAAATACATGGAACTGGGTAATTTATAAGAAAACGAAATTTATTGCTTACAGTTTCTGAGGCTGGGAAGTCCGAAGTCCATCTGGTGATGATGACAGTGACCCAGAGGTCTCACATTGCAAGACGGTGGAAGCAGAGAGAGAAAGATAGACTCTCCTCTTTTTTAAAGCCCTCAGAACGATGCCCTTGACCACAATTTTTAATCCATTCACTATGGCATGATCCTACAATCCAATCACCTCTTCAAGGCTCCACCTTTCAATGACCGTAATAGGATTTCCCACCCTCTTAACAGTCACAGTGGGGGCCGAGCTTCTTTTCTTTTTTAAATTGAATCATAATTGATTATACAAATTTTTGGGATTCCATGTTGGCATATGTTGATCAAATCAATATTACTAATATATATATTGTTACAAACCAAATTTCTATTTTTTCCTTTTTTTTTTTTTGTTTTTAAAAGATGACCGGTAAGGGGATCTTAACCCTTGACTTGGTGTTGTCAGCACCACGCTCAGCCAGTGAGCGAACTGGCCATCCCTATATGGGATCCGAACCTGGAGCCTTGGTGTTATCAGCACCACACTCTCCCGAGTGAGCCACGGGCCGGCCCCAAATTTCTTTTCTTTTTTTTTTTTTTTTTTCCTTTTTGTCTTTTTTACTGACCGGCAACGGGATCGCAACCCTCAGTGTTGCGCCCGCACCGCGCTCAGCCAGTGTACCGGGGACCAGCAACAGGATCGCAACCCTCGGTGTTGCGCCCGCACCGCGCTCAGCCAGTGAGCAGGAACCGGTGTCCACATGGGATCCGAACCCTCGGCGGGAGCGCCACCGCACTCCCAAGCGGCGCACTCTCCAGTGTGCCACTGGGCCGGCCCCCAAATTTCTAATACATAAATCTTGCGGGACACAATTCAAGCTCCAGGGAGTTTTGGGGGGACCTAATTCAATCCACTACACCATGCCCTCCTCTTTCAGGTTCAGTTATTTGCTAGAATGGCTCACAGAACTCAGGAAGACAGTTAACTTACCAAATTACAAATTTATTAGAAGAGGATACAACTCAGTTAACAGCCAAATGGAAGAGATGCATTTGGGCAAGGTGTTGAGGAAGGGGCACTGAGCTTCTGTGTCCTCTTCAGGCACATCACCCTCCCAGCACCTCTATGTGGTCAGGAACCTGGAAGCTCCCAGAACCTTGTCGTTTTGGGTTTTTATGGAGATCTCATTACATAGGTATAATTGATTAAATCATTGGACATTGGTGATCAACTCAATCTGCAGCCCCTCTTCCCTCCCCTGAGATGAGGGTTGGGCTGGAAGTTCCAACTGTCAAATCACAGGGTTGGTTTCCTTGGCATCCAGCTCCCCATCTTTAGGGGCTTTGCAAAAGTAACCTCATTAACTTAAAGTCAGGTGTGATGGAAAGGTGGGAATAACGAAAGAATCTCCTTTTACATGTTTTTTTTTTTTTTTTTTTTTAAAGATGACCGGTAAGGGGATGTTAACCCTTGACTTGGTGTTGTCAGCACCACACTCTCCCAAGCGAGCCAAGTGGCCATCCCTGTACAGGGATCCGAACCCGTGGCCTTGGTGTCATCAGCACCACAGTCTCCCAAGCGAGACATGGGCCGGCCCTCCTTTTACCTTTATTGTTCTTACCACTTAGAAAATTATAAGAGTTTTAGGAGCTCTGGCTAGGAATATTACTATATTTCAAGGAAGGTTTTTTGTTTTTTTTTTTTCCTTTTTAATTATTTTGGTGGCTGGCCTGTATGGGGATCAGAACCCTTGATGTTGGTGTTACAACACCACAGTGTAACCAACTGGGCTAACTGGCCAGCCCCTCAAGTTATTTTTTTATTTTATTTTATTTTTTTTAGCAATTAATTTTATTCTTAAAAATGCCCATATATATATATATTTTTATTGTGGTAAGAAAACACATAAAATTGACCATAAATTTCCAAGTGTGCAGTTCATTTGAATTGTATTTTGGACTAATTTCTTAGCTTCAGTTTTGTATCTACTGATAGTTTGTCTTGGGCATATGGTTCCACATTAAGTGTGTTTGATTGAAAAGAGTAATAATGGGTAGGCCCAGTCATAGTCTTTGTGAACAGCAGATAGAATGCTATAGTAGAGCATGCACTTCCTTTTTTTTTTTTTTTTTGGCAGCTGGCCTTGATGTTGGTGTTAGATTTTTTTATAGGCATATTCCATGTGTATGGTTTTGTAGTATATGGATAGTCAATCATACTGGCATACAACAGAATGAGGGCCAAAAGTAGTTATGCTCTTATATACTTCTGTTTAAAAACTGTATCCAGAATTCCTTAAAGGTAACACCTTGCATTTATTTTTAGACCTTTTTCACTTATTCAGACTGCATCCCTGTGAAGAAAAGAATGTCTTGCTGGAATAACACCCATTTTTTCTTTTCTAATTTTAATTGCAAAAGTAGTATATTTAAATAATATTCAACAGTGCAGAATGGTAGAAGGCTAAAGGTCCTCTACATCCTGAAATCTTACCCTCCAGAGATAACTGCTACTAATAGTTTGGTATGTTTTTTCCCAAATGTCTTTTCTCTTTTTCACTCTTGCACACATCCTGGAGCATGCACACCAAAACATTAATATGCACACATTTTAAAAACTGATTTATTGAGATAGTTCATATATCATATAGGTGTATAATTCAGTGATTTTTAGTGTTTCACACATATGTACAAACATCACCACATTCAATTTTAGAACATTTGTACACATTTTTCCCCATTGTACACATTTTTTAAAATTAAAATTTTAATAAAATTAAAAACATTTAATATAGTAATTATTTTTATTTCTTAAGGCTTAGTTATTTTAGAGCCATTTTTAGGTTCACAGCAAAATTGAGAGGAAGGTAGAGAGATTTCCCATATAAACCCTGTGCCCACATTTATGTAACCAGCCCTCCCTCTCGTCAACCCCCAACAACATCCCCCACCAGAGTGGTTCATTTCTTACAATTGATGAACCTACATTGATTGACACATCATAATCACCCAAAGTTCATAGATTATATTAGGGTTCACTCATTAGGATTAGTGCTAATTCTTTAAATATTTGGTAGAATTCTCTAGTGAAGCCATCTAGTCCTAAGCTTTTTTTTTGCTGGGAGGATTTTGATTACTGATTCAATCTTCTTATTAGTTGGTCTGTTAAGATTTTCTGTTTCTTTGTGATTCAGTCCTGGTAGATAGTGTGTTTTTAGAAATTTATCCATTTCTTCTAGGTTATCCAATTTGTTGCCATGCAGTTGTTCAGCGTTTTCTCCTACAATACTTATCATTTCTGTGGCATTGGTTATAATGTCCCCTCTTTTATTTCTGATTTTAGTTATTTGAGTCTTTTTTTCTTAGTTAATCTAGATAAGGATTTGCAAGAACCAGCTCTGTTTCACTGATTTTTTTTTTCTCTATTCTCTACTTCATTAATCTCTGCTTTAATCTTTATTATTTCCTTCTTTCTGTTAGCTTTAGGGTCAGTGCGTTATTCTTTTTCTAGTTCCTTGAGTTGTAAAGATCGGTTATGAACTTGAGGTCTTTCTTTTTTTAGTGTGTATGTTTATATCTGTAAAATTTCCTGCTGCTTGTGCTGTATCCTGTTGGTTTTGGTATGTTGTGTTTTTGTTTTAATTTGTCTCAAGGTGTTTTCTAATTTCCCTTGTGACTTATTCTTTGACCCACTGGTTGTTTATATTGTTTAGTGTGAATTTTTCAGTTTTCCTTTTGCTAGCAATTTCTGGCTTCATTCCATTGTGATAGGAAAAGATATTTAGTATAATTTTAGTCTTTTAAAACTTATTGAGGGCCGAGCCCGTGGTGCGCTCGGGAGAGTGCGGCGCTGGGAGTGCAGCAGCGCTCCCGCCGCGGGTTGGGATCCTATATAGGGATGACTGGTGCGTTCACAGCGCTCGCTGGCTGAGCGCGGTGCGGCTGGTCTCTAAAAGGACAAAAAAAAAAAAAAACTTATTGAGACTTGTTTTTGTGTCCTAATATGTGTTCTATCCTCAAGAATGTTCCATGGTTGCTTGAGAAGAATGTATATTCTCTTGTTGGGTGGAGTATTCTGGGTAGGTCTGTTAGGTCCAATTGGTTTGTAGTATTGTTCAAATCCTCTATTTCCTTATTTATCTTTTGTCTGGTTCTGTCCATTATTGAAAGTGAGGTATTGAAGTCTCCTACTATTACCCCATTATTGTCTGTTTTGTCCTTTCAATTCAGTCAAAAGTTTGCTTTAGATATTGTCATGTGGCTTTGTTTTACTGCCTGGAGTCCTTTCCATTGGCCTTGAAGGACTCCCTTTAGCATTTCTTGAAGACCAGATCCCTCTTCCTCCCTCTCTCTCTTTCTCTCTCTCCCTCCCTCCCTCCCCCCACTTTATGACAGCTCTATTACGTTCTGCAGTCCTGTCTCAGAGAAGAGATGTGTACTCAATATTCCCACCAACCAATGAAAATACTGTAATTCTTCTTTCTGAAGATTTTCCCTGAGGTACTTCAAGGACACTTCACCAGTCTTTCAAAGACTCTTCCTAGAGAGTTCAGATGCTAATCCAGTCCGATATGGGCGCAGACGGATGAAGCTTCGGGACCTCATGGAAGCCGCCTACAAGTTTTTGCAGCAAGAGCAATATGTGTTCCGGGAGCTCTGGGACTGGAGTGTGTGCGTCCCTCTGCTTAGAAGCCATGACACCTTGGTCCGCTGGTGCGTAGCTGTTGGACTTTTCTTGTACTTCTAATGTGGGTATAGTAGGAGGGGTGTGGAGTTGTGTGCATGAAGAGAGAAAGGAAACCATTTTAAATTTATTTTTATTCTTGTGGCTTTTGGGTTTTTACTCTTTTTCCTTAATCATGTGTCACTTCAGAGAAAAATTAAATGAGGTGACTGGAGTTCCACCTTTTTCTTTTCTGTTTTACTTTTTGGGGGGGGGGGGGCTGCTGGCCTGTATGGGGATCTCAATCCTGACCGTGGTGTTCTAACCAACTGAGTTAACTGGCCTGCCTCCTTCCTTTTTCATATTTCATCAAGTGAATTCATCATGCTTTGTTTGTTATTTTCTGCTCTTAAATGTGTCTTGTGATAATTCTTTAAGATTTCCTTTTCTAGTGTTTGGTTGGCAAGTAAATTTTTTTTATTCTTTATAGTCAATTGCAGATCAACTGAATTTGCATACTTTTTTTCCAGGTACACAGCCAATTGTCTTGCTTTGGTCACCTGTATGAATGAAGAGAACAAGTTATCATTCCTTAAGAAGATTTTTAATAGTGATGAGTTGATCCATTTCAGGTTGAGGTAAGCAGGAGCCTTCTCGGAGGTATTGCTGTGGCTTTTTGTACAGTAAAGTATTGATGAGACTCTCCTGTCCCTCAGGTTGTTAGAAGAGGCCCAGTTGCAAGACTTGGAGAAGGCCTTGGTTTTGGCCAATCCAGAAGCCTGCCTTTGGCGAAAGGGGAAGGACCTTCAGTGCTTAGATGGACACCTTGTTTCAGCTGACCTCTCCTCCAGTGTGACAGCTGTCTGTGGTGTAGTCCTGCCTGTGCAGCCTCCAGCCCCCAGAGAGCAGGTATCTTGGCATCAGGTGTGTGTGTGTCCCCTTCCATCTCTTAAACACTAAGTGTGTTTTTTCCTTGGCTGAGATCTATGTACTAGGTATGAGCCAAGTTGAGTCTGAGAAATTGCTATTCCATATTTGGAGGCATTCAGGGAGAAATTCACCTTGGGCCTCCCTCCCAGATATGTCCTTAGTTCCTGTTTAATATGAAGTTAGAAACTGTAATGATACCTGTTTGTTTCCTTTAACTTTAGCAAATATCTTTCATCTATCTTTTTGATTGCTTACTACAACCGTGTGAAGTTGGGTAGCAAATGTTGTGATCCCATATTAATTATACAAAAGCAGAATGACGGGGCCGGCCCAGTGGCGCACTGCTACAGTGCGCCGCTTGGGAGTGCGGCGGCGCTCCCGCCAAGGGTTCGGATCCCACATACAGACTGGTTCCCGCTCACTGGCTGAGCGAGGTGTGGGCGCAGCACCGAGGGTTGCAATCCCATTGCCGGTCCTGGTCCGGTATGGGCGTGACACTGAGGGTTGCGATCTGTTGCCGGACACAAAAAAAGACAAAAAAGGAAGAAAAAAAAAGCAGAATGACTTGCCTGGAGACCTTTGGGATGCTCTGGCAAATACAGGGCTAGGCCTGGAGATAACTCTCACAACCTGTTTCCTATCAGAATATTCTCTTTGCCTGTTGTGTGGAAGGCCAGTATCTGTAGTGTACTTGTCACCTCTCCCCCAGGGTGATGGAGACTCAAAGAATTACTCAAAGCCCATTTCTTCTGAGCAGTAAGAGGCCCCAAAGGGGTTCATTTTCCAGGAATCCTCAAAGGAGAAGCATTCCTCAGAAAAATAACACTGAACTGGGGTCTTCTCTCAGTATTTATTTTTCAGGCCAGAAAGTTCCAAAAAAGATTGTTACAAAAAAGTTACAACATAGGTGGTTACAAAAAGAACAGTAAGATAATTGTCATGGCATCATTAGGTTTAGCTGCACCAAGGACATCTGCCCTTGGAGCCAGCAATTTTGCTGTGTTACAATTCTGTATCTACAACAGAGACTTTAGCCCAGGGAAAGTTTCCTGTCTTTTGCAAGCTTAACATTTCTACCTGAAACTATAGGGCCTTGGAAGATAGGCCCTGTGAAATACATTTGCTTTATAAATGTTAGTGTCTTCCCCTTGTACTTACTCTCTGCCATATGGAATGGCTTTCTTTTCAACAATGTGGCTCCAGAACACACTTGGATAGGCTTATAGATCATAAATCTGGAACCACTGGGAGCCAGTCTGTGTTTCCCCAGCAGTCTTTAGTCAGTTATAAGTTTGTCTAATGGTTAGATCCACCCACTTTTCTTCTTAGAACAAGTCCTGGCTGATTTCTTGAACCATCAGTTTGTCTCTGAGCAGTAGCATTAAAAACAAAACAAAACTAAACCTAAAGTATCATATACATGTAGGAGATACACATCATAAGTGTGCAGCTCAGTGATTATTTATAAATTAAATATGTCTGTATAATCAGGTCCAAGAAACCAGCACTTGCACAGCGCTTTGTGTTTTCTTCTAGTCACTAAGATTCACCCCTCTCACCCCTACTCTCTTTATCCCTCACCCCATCCTATAACCACTATTCTAACATAGATTAGGTTTGGGGCATTAGAATTTTAACATAGGAAAGGATTCTGGTTGGGATGGGCCTGGTTTTGGGTGGCAGTGGCAGTGCTAGGGCAGAAGTGCACAATGGTCTGTGGCCCAGCCTGCTTGCTAAATTGCTGAGAGGGACAGCCCTTAAGAAGGTAGATGAATTCCCTTCCATCCCTGAATATCTCATTTTATCCTCACATGTCTTTAGGGGTCTAGCCATGTTTGAGAAGTTAGTACTCCTTAAAAGTTAATAATCATTCTACTTTTCCAAGAGATCTTTTCCTCCCATGTATATTGGATCCATTATTATTATTTCAAAAACAATTTTTTTTTTTTTGTGGCTGGCCAGTATGGGGAACCCAACCCTTGACCTTGGTGTTACAAGGCTGTGCTCTTAACTAACTGAGCTAATCAGGCTGCCCTATTTAAATTTTTAATTGTGTTAATATACATATAACATTTACCATCTTAACATTTTTAAGTTTATCCTTCATTGGTGTTATGTATATTCACGTTGTTGTGCAACCAATGTCTAGAACTTTTTCATCTTGCAAAAAAAAAAAAAAAATTCCCCGTGTACCTATCACCCAGCTTCAATAATTATCAATTCATCATCAATTATGTTTTATTTATATTTCTGGCACAATTTCCCCACACTGAATTATTTTGATGCAAATCACAGTCATCACATCCTCTCATACCTAAATATTTTAGTATATATCTTTAAATGAAAAAGAGTTTAAAAATAATCCCAATACTCTTATTATATCTGAAAATTTTTATTTATTTATTTATTTATTTATTTTGTATTTTTTTTGTCTTTTTTTCGGGACCGGCAAGGGGTTCGCAACCCTTGGTGTGGTGTCACCCGCACCGCACTCAGCCAGTGAGCGCACCGGCCAGTCCTATATAGGATCTGAACCCACGGCGGGAGCGTCGCCGCGCTCCCAGTGCTGCACTCTCCCGAGTGCGCCACGGGGCCGGCCCATATCTGAAAAATTTTAACAATTTCATAATATAAAATATCCTCTCAGTGTCCATATTTCCCTGATTGCCTCGTAAATGTTTTATGTGCATTCTTGATCTTAGCTGTGAAATCCTAGAATATAAGGAGAGGAAGAAAAAGAAATAAAAATCCAACAGTGGTAGATGAGGTTTGCTTTCCACCCCTGTGTGTCAACTCTTTTTTCTTAAACTTTGGGAGATTTTTCTTAAATGTGTTAACAAATTATGCTTCCCATCCCTTACCCACTACCCACCAAAAAAAAAAAAAAAAATCGGGAGAGGAAAAAAGTCAGATCCTTACTTTGGATAACCTATTATTGCAGATTGAGTATCCCTTATCTGAAATGCTTGGGACCAGAAGTGTTTTGGATTTCAGATTCTTTCAAATTTTGGAATATTTGAAATAAACTTAGTGGTTCAGCATTCTTTTTTTTTTTTCCTTTTTGTCTTTTTTACTGACCAGCAACGGGATCACAACCCTCGGTGTCACGCCCGCACCGCGCTCAGCCAGCGAGCGGGAACCGGTCTCCACATGGGACCCAAACCCTCGACAGGAGCGCCACTGCGCTCCCAAGCAGCGCACTCTCCAGTGCGCCACCGGGCCAGCCCAGCATTCTTAACCTGAAATTTGAAATGCTTCAATGAGCATTTCTTTTGAACATCATGTCAGTACTTGAAGAGTTTTAGATATTGGAGCATTTCTGATTTCAGGATTTTGGATTAGGGTTACTCAACCTGTATTACAGTTCAGTGCTACTAATTTATCAATTTTTTTCTTTTTGGTTTTTTTTTTTCATGGTGGCTGGCCGGTACAGAGACTCTTGACCTTGGTGTTACAATACTGCTCTAACTGACTAAGCTAAGCAGCCAGCCCCATATGCTACTAATTTACTGGCGGTGGTATACGTAAAGTCAGGAGAAATTAGCTGTGTCTTTTGGGGTAGGTACTCTTCTTGACATGCCTTTTGTTTCTCACTTTCTCCTTAGGCTGGTAATAGGAGTTCTTCACGTGAACCGGAGCTGGCCCTTAAGTCTTATGTGCTGGTTGAGTCTGTCTGTAAAAATCTTCAGACCCTGGCTATGGCAGTGGCTTCTCAGAATGCTGTGTTATTGGAAGGACCAATAGGATGTGGCAAAACTTCTTTGGTTGAGCATTTAGCTGCAATGACCGGTAGAAGGGAGCCTCCTCAGCTTCTTAAAGTCCAGCTTGGAGATCAGACTGACAGTAAGGTAATTAAAAAGTGGCAGCTTTTGATGGGTTGGCTTGCTTGTAAGTACTTGCATTCAAATTTTGTTTCTGCTATTTGTCTTGCTCATAACTGTTGGGGCCAAGCTAAGTGAACCTTAAGTGCCTACTTATATCCCTATAGAAGTTTAACAGAATTAATCAAAGGATGTAGCATTGACACCTCAGGTGTGTGGTTTCAGTAATTACTTTATCCTCTTTCTGCAGATGTTGTTGGGGATGTATCGCTGCACAGATGTCCCTGGAGAGTTTGTGTGGCAGCCTGGCACCCTGACACAGGCAGCCACAGAGGGCCACTGGATCCTTCTGGAGGATATTGACTATGCCCCCTTAGATGTGGTATGTCCTCTTTCTAAATCTTTGCCTGTTAACATCTTTCCTGTGTTTGAAGAGCACTTTGTAATTCTGGGAATGATTTAAATAAAAAGCATACTTGATTAGACATGATGTTTTTGGAAGCTCATTCGTAGTTACCCAAGTGATCTGACTTGATGTCTTGGATTACTTGGCTGGTCTCGTATATGAAAGAAAATCTATAAAATTTTGCTGTGCTGCTTCCTGTAGTAGTTGAATATATGACCAGTTTCACATGAGTTTTTTCCTCCTTTAGTAGAATACATAAACAGTGTCATAGCCTTGACAAGAATTGGCCCAGTGGGAAACACGTTAACTATGTTATATATACATTGAGAACTTTGAGATCCTGCTTCCCAGCTATGGAAACTGTGGAGCAGTGGACTGAGGACAGATGGAGGAGATGATATACTAAGAGTGTGTGTATTATCTTTGTTCCATTAAGAAAAATATACTGGATGTGTATTTTCGTTTTTTAAAAGACCACTTCTATGCACGTGAAATTCAGCCATTGAAGCAAGCCGTGTTTCCTCTGTATTCTGTAAACTATGACAAAAAATGTATTGCAGGATGAAAAATTCTTCCTTTGGACAGATTTTCCTGACATTAGTTTTAATTTTCTCTTTAGGTGAACCCTCAAATTAACTGCATGTGAACTTTTCCCTCTTTGATATGAGAGAGAGAGAGAGAGAGAGAGAGAGAGAGTGTGCGTGTGTGTAAGTTTAGGGGACATTTGAGGCAGAAGGAATGGCTGAAAATAAGTGTATATTATATCAGTGGTTTTAGAGTATGATATTCTGGAGATATTGGCCCTGACAGGCCCTCACAGTTTGGTCACCATGTTCTAGGGTTTTAATTTTCAGTTTTACAGAGCTGGAAACTCAGTTTTCTTAAGCCCAGAGCCACGTTTGACTCCTACCACTGAGACTTTAAAACTAAAACATAAAGTACAAAGCCAGTTTAAAAGTTTTGTTGAGTTGTTTTCCCTTTTTAGTGCCCTCCTTCCTGGGTGATTTTTTTAGATAATCAGGTTATCTAGAAGTCGTTAGGCTTATATATTGTGGAATTAGAACCAAAGAAGGTAAATGAAGATAAGGGGATTTTCTGTCCAGGCCATGATGGAGCCTTGGAATCTATTCCTGTCCCATAGCTACGTGGTGACTAAGTCCAGATTAAAAACCAAACTGACAGTTTCTTTTTTTTTTTTTCCTTTTTGTCTTTTTTTGTGACTGGCAACGGATCGCAACCCTCAGTGTCGCGCCCGTACCGGACCGGGACCGGCCACGGGATCGCAACCCTCGGTGTTGCTCCCGCACCTCGCTCAGCCAGTGAGTGGCCGGTCCGCATGTGGGATCCGAACCCTCGGCGGGAGCGCCGCCGCGCTTCCCAAGCAGCGCACTGCAGCAGTGCACCACCGGGCCGGCCCCAAACTGACAGTTTCTGTTTCGGCCTCTCTTTGGTAGTGCCTGATAAACATCAAAACATTCTTGTACTTTTTTCATTTCGTGCAGACCATTCCACTTCTGATAACATATTTTTTCCACAGGGTATGGTGTTCAACTGATCAGATTTAAACTTATTTGTCATTATAGTGAAGTTATATTTACTTTAGAACATTTGTGAAATCATCATTATTATTATTTTGTTGTTTCCAGAACTTATTAGCTAATAGTTGATCCATTACCATTTTAAGGTAACTTTTACAGATCTCATTCAGGATGATTTTCTTCAGTTTCAAGTTTTGGAGTATCGTGGAGTTGCCCCTATATTATTTTGTGCTTCCCTTTTAGCTCTTAGCCATGTGTGAAATAATGATGCTTTTAAAAAGTAATATTTTAGAACCCTCTTCCTTGGCTCTTTGCTCTTACTTTGTTTTTTCTTTCCAAAGTTCCTCTATGAACTTGTGACTCCTAAATCATTATGTCTAGTCTGTGCTTTAAAAAAACCCCTCTATTTAGGGCTGGCTGGTTATCTCAGTTGGTTAGAGCACAGCCTTATAACACCAGAGTGCTGCTGATAACACCAAAGCCATGGATTCGGGTCCCCATACTGGCCAGCTTTTAAAAAAAATTCTCTCTTTGTATGTCCGCATAGCTAATGCCTGTTCAGGATATCCAAATTAGTGCTTGTCTTCCTTTTCTTAGAACTATCTTTTCTGGGGCCGCCCCGTGGCTCACTCGGGAGAGTGCGGTGCTGATAACACCAAGGCCACAGGTTCGGATCCCATATAGGGATGGCCGGTTAGCTCACTGGGTGAGCGTGGTGCTGACAACACCAAGTCAAGGGTTAAGATCCCCTTAACAGTCATCTTTTTTTTAAAAAAAAGAACTATCTTTTCTGTTTCACAGTTACAAGGCCAAAATGTAGATGTTTCTTTTTTCTTCTATTCTCTCATTCAGTTAGTTTCCATATTGCTTATTGCCTTTTTCTTCTCTTTATTCAGTTTTTTCCTATCCTGCTGCTGTAGCACTGGGTGGCTTCTTTTATCTACCTGTTTATCTATCTTGCCTTTGTTTCCTTAATAGTGTGCTTTTTGACCTTCCCTCCAGGCTTGCTCTCTTTCAGTTTATCTTCCATATTGCTGCAGTTTATTTTCTAAAATAAAAAAAAGAATTGTTTTTTTTCTTCAGCATAAAATCTTCTTGATAGCATTCATGAAAAAGCTAAGTCCTTAGCACAGCACAGGAAGCCTTTTGTCCTCTGTCCCTAAGCCTTATGTCTTTCAACTGCTTCTTATGTGCATTCTACCCTAACTATAACAGAATCCTCTCATGCCATGCTCTTGGGCATATAACTTTTATGCATTTTAATACTTTTGTTTGGAGTATATGTACCATTTCTTTCTCACCAAACCTGGCTAATTCCTGCTCATGCTTTAAGACTCAGCAAATTTCATTACCTCTGGGACTTCTTCACTACCATGCTTATAAGTCACTCCATTCTGATTCAGAGTTACCCTCTACCTTCACATATCACTTTGTATATCCCTGGGATCACACTGGTCATACGGTGTGGTGGTTTGCATACCTTTCATCTCCCATCTGACTCTAGACATTACAGCGTTAGTCCTATCTGTATCTTTACCGTCTTGCTTGGTTTTGGGGTGCAGGAGGCACTCAATGAATGTTGAGTGAATAAATTGTTATGCAGGAGTATAGGTGCCTCAGATATTTCCACCTGCATTTTTTTTTTTTTTGAAAGATAACCGGCAAGTACGTCTTAACCCTTGACTTCATGTTGTCAGCACCACGCTCTCCCAAGTGAGCTAACCAGCCATCCCTATATAGGGACCCGAACCTGTGGCCTTGATGTTATCAGCACCACACTCTCCCAAGTGAGCCACCCGCCGGCCCTTCCACCTGCATTTTGACCTCCATTTGCACTCTGAGAACTGTAGCTTGCTCTGAGGCTGTGTCCATGCTTGGGAGAGATGGTTGTTTTGTTTTTTATTACTTCTGTCTTAATAGCTTTATCAGTGGAATTTTGTGATTTAGGTTTCCGTGCTGATCCCTCTCTTGGAGAATGGAGAGCTCTTGATTCCTGGCCGAGGTGACTGTCTGAAAGTGGCTCCTGGATTTCAGTTCTTTGCAACCAGGAGGTATGTCCTATTAGCCTTTCTATACTCACTCCAGAGCCTCTTCCTCTTAAATCTGCATGCTGAGTCCAAAAATCTTGGGATAGAGTTCTCTGGGCCTACTTCAAGCAAGGTTAGTTGGAACTGATGACGGATCCAACCTTCTCATTGCTGTTTATTTATTTATTCATTTTTAAAGATGACTGGTAAGGGGATCTTAACTCTTGGCTTGGTGTTGTCAGCACCACACTCAGCCAGTGAGTGAACCATAGGATCCGAACCCATGGTCTTGGTGTTATTAGCACCGCACTCTCCCGAATGAGCCACAGGCTGACCCTTCCTGTTTATTTTTAATGAAGATGATTAATTTACAAAAGAGTTCTTCTTTTCACCTAAAAATAAGTAACTAGTTTAAAACAGTTTATCTTGTTTTTATGTTTTTAAAAATAATCAGAGGTGGGATTGTAGTCAGATAGTCCTGGGTTGGAGTCCTGACATTGACACTTAGTATTTGTGTATGCATCGTCTGTCTGATTATGATGGGGCTGATAAAACCTACTTCAAATGGTGGCCATAAAGATTAAGAGAAATGACTTGCATTAAAGATCTGTCACATAGGGCCGGCCTGTCGCTCACTTGGGAGAGTGTGGTGCTGATAACACCAAGGCCATGGGTTTGGATCCCTATATAGGGATGGCCGGTTAGCTCCCTTGGGAGAATGTGACGCTGACAACACTAAGTCAAGGGTTAAGATCCCCTTACCGGTCATCTTAAAAAAAAAAAAAAAATCTGTCACATAGTGAGTGTCCAATTAGTGACTAGCCATGATGATGGTGATGATAATGATGATGTGTGGATTTCAAGCAATTAAAAAATTTAATTGAATGTAAGCATGAACAATGGAATAAAAACTGAGCAGACTTAGACTGTATCCTTGTCTACATTTTATAATAACAGGAAGACAGCAGTTTATTTCTTAACGTTATTCTATGCCTATACAGCTTCCTTAAGGTCTAAAATGCCCATAAGTGAAACTAACATCCTATTATATTTAATGATTATATTAGTGTTTACCTCAGTAAACACTCACTCACTTCCCCCTAGATGCAGTATGGAGATAACCTTACAGTTCTTAAGGAACACCTTCCTAGACTCTGTTACTTTTAATAGACTTGATTTATTTACAGAGATAGTGAAGTTCTTTCCTTCTGAATTCCTATGTTTCCTAGAAACTCCTGGAATATTATGTAAAGATGTCAGACAAACTTGAGGTCAGACAAACTGGAGATCAGACAAACTTGAATTCAGTTTTCTATTCTGACATTTGAAGTCATAGTTGAGTGATGAAGAGACATTACTGTCCTTCTCTTCCTTATTTATGCATTAGAAGAAAAGAATGGCATATTTCCATCAGGAGAGTTATTGTGAGGATTAAATGGTTTATGTGTAAGCATGTAGCTTGCCCAGAGTGTATATTTCATGTATATTCCTTCTCTATCTCCTTGTCTTCTGTAAATTTTTAATAATTTCAGAAACTATAGCTTCTGGTAATAAGCATTGAACTTAATGCTATAGGTATTGGTTTTGTTTTTTCTTTCCTGAAGTTATTTGTGGTTTAAGGAAGAGGAGCATGTCGTGCTTCATAGAATCATTTTCAGTGATGTGAAAATAACTTGGTTAGAGCTCTATCACTCCTTAGGAAAGAGAGTCAAATGTGGGTCAACTGTCAGCCTTTCATTTGTCACCTACCCTGTAAGCCCAACAGAGTGGTATCTGGCATCAGAAGGGATAATGAGTGTTACTCGTGTGAGAGCAATGTATAGCAAGTAATATCGAGGGGCATAATTAAGAAATAAAATTGGGAATTTTGTGTGACTTTTTTATTTTGAAATATAGACTCATGAGCTGTGGAGGTAATTGGTATCGACCACTAAATAGTCATGCTACATTGCTGGATAAATATTGGACCAAAATTCACCTGGATAAACTGAATAAGACAGAACTGAATGAGGTATGTGGATATTACAGACTTGTAGACAGTATCAGTGCCTTTTTTTTTTACTTTTTACTATGAAAATAGAGGAAAATGAACCACCAAAATTCTCATCAGCCTACCTTTAACGCTATATGTGCTAATATTTTACTGTATTTGCTTCATCTATTATTTTTTCTTTGCTAATATATTTGGAAACAAATCTGCTAACATTTCACCCCTAGATACTTAAGAATCTCTAAAAATTTAAGAACATGCATCTCTAAAAATTTAAGGGCATTTTCATATATACCACAAGGATGTTATTATATCCAATAAAATGGACAATAATTTCTCAGTATCATTTAGTTCTCAGACCATATTTAAATTTCTCCAATTATCCCCACAGGATTTATTTATTTATTTTTTTTAAGGTCTTTTTACTAAATTGATTTGTAACTAATGTCTTTCACACTCAACATAATACATTTTTTTTTTTTTTGGTCCTTTTTGAGACCGGCCGCACTGCGCTCAGCCAGTGAGCATTGTGAGCGCACCGGTCATCCCTATATAGGATCTGAACCCGCGGCGGGAGCGCTGCTGCACTCCCAGCACCGCACTCTCCCAAGTGTGCCACGGGCTCGGCCCAACATAATATATTTTGATCCGGGCATTAATGAGAATTGAGATGAATTATTTTATAGATTTTATACATGGATTCAGTTTGTAGTACTGCTGCTTATCCTAGATCATTAAGAGGTATACCTCACTTTACAATGCTTACCGCCTGACTTAGTCTGTTTTGTGTTGCTATAACAGAATACCTGAGACTGGGTAATTTATAAAGAAAAGAGGTTTATTTGGCTATTGATTCTAGTGGCTAAAATGTCCAAGACTGGGCAGCTGCATCTGGCAAGGGCCTCAGGGTGTTTCCACCCATGGCTGAACACAAGAGGGGAGCAGGAGTACAAAGAGATCACATGGCGAAAGAGGAAGCAAGAGGATGGGAAGGAGAGGTGCCAGGCTCTTTTTAACAACGGACAACCAACCTTCACAGGAACTAATAGAGGGAGATATCACTTACCTCCTAGGGAGGACATTAATCTGTTCATGAGGGATCACCCCCATGATCCACATACCTCCCACTAGGACCCACCTCTCAACACTGCCACAGTGGGGATCAAATTTCAACATGAGTCCAATATCCAAGCCATAGCACGTCCTACCTCCCCTTGTATCTACCTCCTCACTTGGAGGGTTTCCCATTCCCCAGCATTTCATCTTGGAGAGTAACAAATAAAGCATTGTCAGTGGTCATTCAGACATGGAAAGAATGCTTTGCTCTTTCTTGGTTTAAGTTTATAGGTAAATATGTGACACAAGACAACCTTTTCAAACATTTTATCTAGCATTTTAGGTGTTTATTAGCAGAGGGGTTTTCAGGGTATCAAGTGTACCATATTACTGGGAAAAGGTTGGTCATGTAATCTCTAAGAAGCCTTTGCTTGGCGATGTGATTTTATTAACTATATACAGCCTATTTTGGAGTTGTGAGTTTCTTATCTCACTTTAGATTGCAGTTGTGTATTTCTGTGTCTGATGTGTCTCTTTCCTTCATCTTGTTACTCCAACTGTAAGCTCCTCCAGTAGCTTACTCAGCTCTGTGTCCTAAGCATCCATTCAGTGCCTGGCACATAATAATACTGAGTTTATTGTATTGTTCTGTCATAATGCAGCTCTTTTGCAGTTGTAGATATTTAAATGCTTAATTTTTAGACAGATTTACCAACCTGTGCTTTTAAAGGAAAGTCCACTTTTAAATTTATTGGGGATTGAGAGGATAAAGAGCATTTGACAGCTGCTATTTTCTTACTTACTGTGTGCTCTACTTGAGGGAAAGGCCAGGGCTCATCTTTCCATTCCTGTCATGAGTAGCAGTGAGTCATTCTGCTCACAGGAAGTGCAACAGGAGCGTTCACCCCCACACTTACTTGACTTATATATCATATTTAGATAGTTGACTTTGAGAAGCTTTCTTGTTATTTTTGAGCTTCCAGATTTACCAATAAATTCTAATAACTCTCTCCTGAATAAATGCCCATTGGCTGAAACCCTTGTGCTAAAATCTCCTATGCTGAATTTATGGGGAACACAAAGAACTTGATTTCTGTTGCTGCCAACCCCAGGTGTCTTATGCTTAGTAATATCATGTCTTTGACTTCTTGCTGAAATAGCAAACTATATTATAAAATGAGCCTATTTACAGAGTGCTAATCTCATACATTATGAGTGCCAGGAACTCACCCCTGGCATTTTCTAAAACCTTGTCTCCCCCATATAACTTGAATGTTCCTGGATATCTTAAGTGTCTTAAGTTATCTTCAGTCTTACATAGCCTGCTTTCTTTGCTGGCAGTGTTTACTCACAGCCACTGGTGACTCTGACAGGCACATCTTTATACCTAAATATATGCCCAGTTTTTTTTTTCTCTTTTGCTGCTGACCAGTAGGAGGATCTGAAACCTTGACCTTGGTGTTATAACACTGTGCTCTAACCAACTGAGCTAACTGGCCAGCGCCATTATATGACCAGTTTTGTAAATGCTCTGTTCATGCAGATGTATATTCAGTATTCGAAAGATCATTGTATTGAATTTGTTGATTTTATTTTCTTCTTCTGTATTCTTATTTTTTACTACTATCTGAAATATGTAGTAATACAACCAATATTTGTTGTAAAACCCTTCAGTAAAAAAATGTATGAATAAGTAAAATCTACATCTGCCACTTGAGATAACACTGTTAAGGTTTTAGTTCTTTTTTTTTGTAAATATGTAGATATTACATAAATAATTATGCAATATATAAGGGTATTTCAAAAAGTTCATGGAAAGATTTGTATTATCTTTCTTCTTATCTTTTTGGGCGACTAGACCCTTGACCTTGGTGTTATAACACTGCTCTATCCAACTGAGCTAACTGGCCAGCCTTCTGTTGTACTATCTTTTAATTCTATATTTTGAAGTACCCTTGTATGGAGGAATTGGTAAGGGGACACGAAAATCAACTACATTGTATATTGATAAATAAAAAAAGGGGGGCCGAGCCCGTGGCACACTCTGGAGAGTGTGGCGCTGGGAGCGAAGCGACGCTCCCGCTGCGGGTTCGGATCCTATATAGAAATGGCCGGTGCGCTCACTGGCTGAGCGCGGTGTGGGCGACACCACACCAAGGGTTGCGATCCCCTTACCGGTCACGAAAAAAGACAAAAGAAAAAAAAAAAGAAATATCTTATATGTGAATTACATATTCAAATTAGAATCACAGAGTACTTCTTTTCAAGTTACTTTAAATGTTTCAGATGGCTAATATTTCTAACATATGCATAATTTTCTGCCTTCTGAAAAGACTTGACTGAACAAATCCATATCATAAGATAAACTTGGAACCAGTATGTATCATGAACACCAAGTATTATAGTGCAGTAAATTCTCAATAGCTATTGAAGTGAATAGGACTAGGTCTTTTGCTATTTAAATTCTATTCTCTGCTTTTTAAAGATCAACTGCATTTTTTTTTTTTTTTAAATGACCGGTAAGGGGATCGTAACCCTTGACTTGGTGTTGTCAACACCATGCTCACCCAGTGAGCTAACCGGCCATCCCTACATAGGGATCCGAACCCGTGGCCTTGGTGTTACCAGCACCACACTCTCCCAAGTGAGCCAGGGGCCGACCCTAAAGATTGACTGCTTTTCATCAGTCCTTAACATTAGCTTTTTCATTGTGGTCTGCTTTTAAAAATTTATTTTTACTCTTGTTAACTGCTTCTAATTTGCTTTTGACTGAAAAATCACATAATGACCTGTACTAGAATTGTGTTTGAAATTAGAGTAAGTAGTATTTCAAGAATTCTTTAATGAGGGCTGGGTGGTTAGTTCACTTGGTTAGAGCATGGTTTTGGTAATGGATCCCCTTATTTGGCAAGCCTGCCCAAAACAAAAAACAAGCAAAAAAAACAAAGAATTCTTTAATGAGTAGATTCTTTGGATCTGGACTCATGTTTTAGTTTCATGGTGTTTTTACCCTTTGATTTCTATACCCTAAGCTGTGTTACAGATGGTGAGATTGCCAGATAACTGAGTTCTGAGTGGGGAAGAAATCATGGTGTGTGAATGGGGTGGGTAGGAGCAGAGGCAGCTAAGGGTGTAAATTCTTATACTTGGTAAAAATCACAAATTTCATAGAGAAATTCATTTTTTGTTTGACTTAATGTCAGCAGCAGTTTACGTGTGCTTTTAAAAATAACTGTACCTGCTTCTAATTTTTTCTTTTTTTCTCCCTCTTTCAGCTTCTTCAGAGCAGATATCCCAGCTTATTGGCAGCAGCTGATCACCTGCTTGACATTTATATCCAGCTTACTATAGAGAAACATCACTCTTGGAGTGGTAGTTCTGTTGGATGTCAACAGGCACCTGAGGAAGTTTCAGAAACCAGAAGAGAAAACAAAAGATCAGTCCTTGAGGGAAGAGAATTGTCTCTAAGGTAGTGGATTAAGCACTTTTTTTAGTTGATATTTTATTAACTATTCACTAAAAAGTTCTTACCAGCAAGAACAAAAAGGTTATGAGAGGTCAAGTTTTGAAATTAAATTTCTGGTTGCCTCTTGGTATCAGACTCCTTTTTCAGATCTATGGTTACTGTTTGGGAAGGCTTGATAAAGGTTATGATATTGTTAGCTTTTCTTTTTTTTTGGTGGCTGGCTGGTCCGGTGATGCAAACTCTTGACCTTACTGTTACCATATGTTTAGCTTTAAAAAATAAATTCTGTAGACAATCTCAGGAATAGTTACTAACATACTTCTTTCATAGATGCCCTTTTTGATACTTACGGTCTTAAAGAAGCTTTCTTGCATTTTACTATATGTAATGAGTTCTGTGCCTTTGCTCTCCATTCCCAATGGTTGATTTGCCATTTGAGAAGTGGGAATTAGTTAGTAATGGGCAACTCCTTTCATTTTGATCCGAGTTAGTTGCCTTCCTCCTTTCCCACTGCCTTGTCTGTATGGATCCAGGGAGAAATGATTGATAGCTCACTTCTTGGTAGAGGTAAAGACTGGGAACCCTCATTTACTTTTTCCCCTAACCCTTTTTAAAAAAATTTTCACATTGCCAGAAAAAAGGAGGGACTTAGTTGTCAGGTGTCCCTAGACTTAAGTGGGCCGAATGAAACTCTGATGTCTTTGGCCTATGGTCTTTTATTTCTTACCTTTTTTCTTTTTTTAAAGGGATCTACTGAATTGGTGTAATAGGATTGCACATAGTTTTGATAGTTCATCTTCATCAGCATCATTAAATATTTTTCAAGAGGTAAGATATAGTCTTCCTGTCTGTTTTCTCTGTGTTCTATAAGACTGTTGATTTCCATTGTTATTTTCAATCTCTTGATTGCTGTCAGTTTTTCTTTTGTCTAGATATGGCTCATTATTTTTAGCTAGTTAAAACTAAACTAAAGTAGCCTTAAAAATAATTGGGCGTAATAAACATTTTGTGGTTTCTGAAACAAATTATTACTAAATTCAAAAGAAGTATAGTTTGAGATAGAATAAAACAGATACTGAAATTAAAAGAAAAACTGCTAACTAAATATAGCATTTCTAAGTATTATATATTCCTGTATGTAATTTCTTAATCTACTTAATAAGTTTGTATTTGTCTGATCCCGTCACTTAAGTAGTGATTTTTATCTTCAGTCCAGTGAAATTATGTGGAAGTTATAATGTGTAACCTTCAGGAAAAAATGGGTTGTGTGAGAGAGAAGCACTATATAATTATAGCTCTGCCATATTTGATAAGAACAAAGAGATTTATTCCTGCCTGCTTAAGAATAAAAGTTTTACTGCCTGAAGATCTATGGGCTCTTAAAACATTGATCAGTTCTGATTATAAAGCATTATGGTTTCTCTCAGCTGGCATTGAGTAGAGAATAGTGACCCAATTTGGTTTGCAGTATCTCTTTGTGTTTGATAAAGTTACTTTGAGTACAAAGAAACCTCATTTGAAGCACACACTTACATGTAGCTGAACCTTGAAATGCTGTGTGGCAGTCTTTATTCTGGTACTTTGTTCTCCAGTGAACCTCCTTCCCATTCTCCTACATTTCTCATCTCCTGCAGATAACCTTGTTTTGTACTTTTCTAATAAAATTGATGCATTGTTAGGATTCCTCTTCTTTACTCCCTACTTTAGAATTTTATGGGCCGGCCCGGTGGCGCACTGCTACAGTGCACCGCTTGGGAGTGCGGCGGCGCTCCCGCCGAGGGTTCGGATCCCACATACAGACCGGTTCCCGCTCACTGGCTGAGCGGGGGGCGGGTGCAACACTGAGGGTTGTGATCCCGTTGCCTGTCCCAGTCCGGTACGGGCGCGACACTGAGGGTTGCAATCCGTTGCTGGACACGAAAAAAGACAAAAAAAAAGGAAAAAAAAAAAAAAATGAATTTTATTATTTGTGTGTGTGTGTGTGTGTGTGTGTGTATACAAAGCTACTTTATTGAGATATAATCCTCATACCATAAAATTCACCCTTTTGAAGTGTACAATTCAGTGGGGTCTTTTTAGCCTATACACGGAATTATGCTATGGAGTACAATATGATATTTGGGTACATTCATACTGTGTGTAGTGGTCATATCTGGGTAGTTAGTATATCCATCACCTCAAACATTTGTCATTTCTTTGTGTTAGGAACATTCAGCATCATCTTGACTAGCGATTCAAAGATACACCATACTTTGCTATTAGCTGTAGTCTCCCTATATTACTATAGATCCCTAGATCCCATTCTTCCTATCTTTCTAATATTTTGTAGTCATTGACCACCTTATCCCCATTCCTTCCTTCCCTTTCCTCCCACCAGTTTCTAGTAACCACTACTCTACTCTCTACTGCTATGTCACTCAGCATATTTTCATGGCTAATTCATGTTGTAGCATCAGTCAGTACTTCATTCTTTCTACGGCTGAATAATATTGCATTGTATTGATATACCACATTTTGTTTATCCATTCATCAGTTGTTAGACATTTGTGTTGTTTCCACCTTTTGAATATTGGAAATAATGTTGCTGTTGAGCATTCGTGTACAGGTATTTTATTACTATAGAAGCAATATATATCTATTGTTGAAAATAGGAAAATATAGTAAAGCAAAAAATATTTTATAAATAAAAGTATTCCTTCATCCAGAGATTCCCTAGCACTGTTAACATCTTGATGTGTGTCCTTCCAGATCTTTTTCTATGCATATAGGCTTAAGAACTCATACTACATCATAGTTCTTTAATAAAATACTACCTTGTTGAAGACATCAGGCCATTTGTTTTGCAGAATGTTTCACTTTCCGGCTTTATCTGGTTGCCTATATATTGCTCTAATACCAGTATCTTGCAATTAATTCAATCCAATTCTGACATCGCCCAGAGTTAGCATAGACCCCCACAGGTTTAAGGGTTTAGTCCTCCACAAGACTGCCCCCACTTCAGACCCCAGGCACAAGTCTGGGGGCCACCAACACTTATGGCCTACTGGCTATAAATTCAGAGTTTCCTGTGACCCCTTCAAGTTCAATAATTTGCTAGAATAACTCACAGAACTCACTGAAAGCGGTATACTTTAGGTTACAGTTTTTTTCCTCTAAAGGTTTTTAATATTTATTTATTTATTTACATTCTGAGATGTTGTGGATGAGTGGGAAGGGGAGGGGGGTTACCCATGGCTGGCTCCTCACTGGCCTGGGTGTGGGCAGTAGGGGAAGGGGACGTGGCTGAGGCCCGTAAGCTCAGGAGCCCTGGAGCTTCCAGGGGCGGTTCTCAGTTACAGTTTTATTATACAGAATACAACTCAGGAAGGGACGAATGGAAGGAACACAGGGCAAGATCTGGGAGGGTCTCAAGTGCAGGAGCTTTTGTTCCCATGGAGTCAGGCTGTGTCACCCTCCTGGTACATCAGTATGTTCACCAACCAGGAAGCTTTCTGAGGTTTGGGTATCCAGAGATTAATTGGGGTTTTATGTCATTGGCTATGTGATTGAATTCAGTCTCCAAACCCTCTCCCTTCCTCAGAGATTGGAAGGCTGGGGATGAGGCGGGAACTTTCAAACCTCTAATCATGAGCTTGGTCTTACTTGCAACTGTCTGAGGGCCCACCATGAGTCACTCAGGTGTAATCCAAAGGGGTTCATTGTGAATAACAAAAAAACCACTCATTGCTCAAGTAATTCTAAGAGTTTCTTGAAGCTCTATTCCAAGATTTGGGGACAAAGACCAGATATATTCTTTATTATACCACACTCATGGTATCTTTTACTTTATTTTATCCTTTGTATTTCCCATAACAAAAAGCCTGATAGATTCAAGGTTAGCTTTTTTTTGGGTAGAACGCAGTTTTGGTGGTACTTCGTATTTCATTATATCACAAGGCCTACTGGTTAGCCTACTGGCAGTTGCTAAGATTGTGTACTGGGTTAGGATAATGAATGTATTTTTCCTCTGTTGCACACCAGATGTTTCCCCTTCCAGCTAGAAAGCAATCTTGTGATGTTACCTCGGCACTATATGAGTCAGTTCTCCCATGAACCTTGTTCCTAATGATTAACACTAATTGCTGTTCTTTGCCCAATGTTAGGATTTGTAAAATGAGATGGTTGTTTTCTAATTTAACCAGAATTTCAATAATAAATCTTTCCCATTTGTTTACATCCTTTCTCTCCATTTTGGTAAGATCCTGAGACAAGGATCAGTACCTTATTTGCACTCTCTTCAGTCCAGCAGAAGTGTTCCTACTGGATTTCTGGATTTTATGCTCCTCCCTCTTGTGACCAGGATAGTAATGCTCTGTGATTAATGTATTATTTACAAATCAGTTGGCATTTACCTTGGTTATTTTAATAGGCTCTGGACTGTTTCACAGCAATGCTTTCTGAGCATACAAGCAAACTGAAAATGGCAGAAGTTATTGGAAGCAAGTTGAACATTTCTAAGAAAAAGGTATGTAGTGCTGTTTTTACTTTCCTGTTGCAATGCAGTTGAGATTTTTAGCTTGCTTTTTGGTCTCTGGAATAGCTTTTGCAGTGCTACCTTCTAGGTAAAAGTTGATTTTATTGCTGCCTGTCGTGGACATAAAATTCCTAATATCCCCTAGATAAGTAGTTCTCCATATGTTCCACATTCTTAAATTGAGCTTCCTCATGCTCTATTATCATATGTATACCTTACTCTCCAGTGTTTTAATGAGCATTTTATTCTGTAGGTTATAGACTCAAAAGACTGGAACTATGTCTTAATAACACTGTTGTGTATAGTTTAGTGCACAGATTTCCCCCTATATTTTTATTATTAATATCTTCAAACATCAGAAAAGTTGAAAAAACTAGAACCATTGAAAACCTATATACTCAATGCTTAGGGTCATTGCTGGTATTGTTAATATTTTGCCATTCTTGTTTGTATCAAAATATTTTTGGAGGAGAGAGCCTTTCAGCAGTGATGTTGGAGGGGTTGGTGGCTGGAAAAATGTTTGGGGCTCATCCAGAGACAGATATCTGGCATTCCCACATGAATGGTGACTCTAAAAAGTCAGGAACTGCAATTGTAGAGATGTTGTTTAGGCTTTGAAAGTAGTTGGGTTGGTTTTGGCTGCACTGATAGAACACTCTACTGTAAGAAACAATAAATATATTAATCATAGTAGGCAAGAGGAATGAAACCCCCATGATTGGTTTAGACTGATCAATATTCATCCCCTTTGGTTTGGGAGGGGCTAACCTTCCCAGTGCACTTTGCCACTTGCATTCCTGCCCCAAATCTGAACAAAATGTGGGTTCTTTGGGTTAGTGATGAGGACAGGAGAGGATGGCTGTTGGGTAGATTCAGGAGTGTCTCACAGCTTCTCTTTCTGCTTCAGCTGTAGTCAGATTTACCGTGGTTTCCTGCATTATGTTAGAAATTTAAAGCAGAAGAAAATGTAACTGAAGAAAAATTACTTTGATTTTTTTTTCATATCTTTTAGGAGTATATCTTTCTGTTTACTCTTTTGGGATTTGCCTTTGTGTTCACTTTAGATATAGGCAGAAGGTTATTTGAATGAGTACAAAGTACCATTTCAGGACAACATGATCAACATTTTAAAAAACGTATTAGAAATTTGGAAAATGAAAAGATACCTTGATTAAAAGCTAACTTGCCTATCTTGGAAATAGAGAGTCCTTCATCGTAGAGGGCTAATTCAAGGGGCTCAGAAAGCCTCCATGGAGGGGAAAATGTTTGAAAAGTATAGAGTTTTACTCAAGTAAAATCTTTCCCTTCCACAGGCTGAATTCTTCTGTCAACTTTATAAACCAGAAATTGTGATCAATGAGCTAGATGTGCAAGTGGGTCGAGTGCGGCTTCTACGGAAACAAAGTGAGGCTGTTCACATACAGAAGTAAGTAGGATTTTAAACTAATCTCCATACTGTGGAGTTGTCAGGAGCTTGATAGAAGGTCTAGTCTAGCCTTTTTTCTTTGAGGAAAACATGTTTCTGAGCTGTGATCTCTCTAGTGTGCTACATGTTAAGCAGCAGTGTTTTCCCAAAGTATGTTTATGTGAAACTAGATGTTTGTTTGTTTTTTGTTTTGTCCTTTTTGTGACCGGCCGCACCACGCTCAGCCAGTGAGCGCATCGCACCGGCCATCCCTATATGGGATCTGAACCCGTGGCGGGAGCGCCGCTGCACTCCCAGTGCCACACTTTTCCGAGTGCGCCACGGGCTCGGCTCGAAACTAGATGTTAATAGGTGAAGGAGGTGATGAAGGTCATTCGCAATTTGGGACTAGTAAAGATGAATTCTTAATTTACTCACTGTAGTATATCTAACACAGTAAGCCTTAGTTGGAAATCAGGCTTTGTGTAACATTAGTCTGTAAATTCCTTGAAGACTGGGATTATGTTAACATTGTGAGGTAAGGTTTATTAAATACTTACTATATGCCTGTCTTTGTACTAAGTGCTTTGCATATGCCTTCTTATGTAGTGGTTAAGAATAATCCTATGAACTAGTATATTAACTTCCTAGGGCTGCCATAACGAAGTACCATAGACTTGGTGGCTTTAAATAACATACATTTTCTCACAGTTCTGGAGGCTAGAAGTCTGACATCAAGGTGTCGGTAGGGCCATACTCCCCTTAAAGAATCTAGGGATGAATATTTTTTTTGCCTCTTCCTGGTTTCTCTTGGCTCCCAGCAGTCCTTGGTGTTCCTTGTTTTGTAGCTATATCACTCCAATCTCTTTCTCAGTTGTCACATGGCTTTCTTCCCTTGTGACACCAGTCATTGGATTAAAGGCCCACCCTAATGCAGTATGACCTTACCTTAACTTGATTAAATCTGCAAAGACCCTATTTTGAAATTAGGTTACACTAACAGGTTCTGGGTGGACACGAATTTTTGGGAAAGTCTATTTCAACCCATTACAACTAGGCACTATTATCCATGTTTTACAAGTGAGGAAACTGGAAGCTGAAGCAGGTTTAAATAATTTGCCTAAGATGACATTACTAGTGTAGGTAATGTCTTGCCTTGTTGGTGTTTTGAATCTCCAGAGCCTAGCACAGTTTTGTAAATACTCAGTTTGCAGAGCAAATGAATTCTGTAATTCATATGTTATAAGAATACCTATTGTAGCATAAAGACAGTTACTTTGAGCTGTTTTCTCATTCTTGTTTGTTGAATCTGAAAATCTAGTTCCTCACAGCAACACTAAGGGAAGCATGTGGCTTGTTTTTTAAACTCCTTTTTCCCTTTCCCAGGGAGAAGCTCACTTTTGCTGCTACACGGCCATCCTCTGTTCTCATTGAGCAGCTGGCGGTGTGTGTCAGCAAAGGGGAACCTGTGTTGTTGGTGGGAGAGACAGGCACCGGCAAAACCTCTACTGTCCAGTATTTGGCTCACATTACAGGTAACTACTAGAGGGGAATAACTCTGCCCCCAGACAGTTCACACTGGCTACTTTTTAAAAAAATAGGAAGTCTAAAGACTACTGGAGTTAAAAAAGTACCATCACTCCAAATGAATCTCTTTCCCCAGAAACAACCACTGTTAACAGATTGGTCTTGTCTTATTTCATTTAAAAAAAAAAATTTAATTTATCATTGTACAATGTAGTTGATTTTCGTATCCCTTTACCAATTCCTCCTTTTCTCCCCTCTTTCTCTCTTTTTCCCCCATCATTATTTCATTTCTAATCTATGCTCTGCAAGTACATATACATGTAAATTTTGTTTTGTTTTGAAACAGAAGTGGGATTATGCTCTACATATGCATTTAGTTTAGCAAAGCGGACAACTTTAAAAACAGAATGTTTCATTCTTTCTAATAGAGGATCAGAGGACGTGCTCATTTAAAAGTTCGCCCTATGCCATGTCCCCATATTCTTAAGAAGTACACTGTCTTAAAATTTTTGGAGCAGCTCTTTTGCCCTTTCTTTTTTAAAGGCCACCATTTGAGGATTGTCAATATGAATCAACAAAGTGACCCTGCAGACTTGCTTGGAGGGTAAGTGTGGTTTAAAATTGTTTTCTTCTGGGCCGGCCCGTGGCTCACTTGGGAGAGTGCAGTGCTGATAACAACAAGGCCACTGGTGTGGATCCTATATAGGGACGGCCGGTTGGCTCACTGGCTGAGCGTGGTGCTGACAACACCAAGCCAAGGGCTGAGATCCCTTACCGGTCATCTTAAAAAAAAAATTGTTTTCTTCTTATTTTGTGTTTATTTCTTAAGACAAGAAATACCATTTCTTACAGAGCTCAAAACTAGCCTTGGGGGCCGGCCTGGTGGCGCACTGCTACAGTGCGCCGCTTGAGAGCGCGGCGGCGCTCCCGCCGAGGGTTCGAATCCCACATACAGACCGGTTCCCGCTCACTGGCTGAGCGAGGTGCGGGTGCAACACTGAGGGTTGCAATCCCGTTGCCGGTCCAGGTCCGGTACGGGCGTGACACTGAGGGTTGCGATCCGTTGCCGGACACGAAAAAAGACAAAAAGGAAAAAAAAAAAAAACTAGCCTTGGAAAAATGTTCAAAGACTTGCACCTGTCACTCTACTCAGCAGTGTATTTATTTGAATTCATTGGAGAGCCCTTAGGTATATAGGTGTTTCTCTTCATTTTAAAGAACACTTGATGTCCTTGCTGTCAAGGATTATATTCTGGAAAGGGGAGAAAAAAAAATCACAACCATGTAATTAACTAATGTTTGTATATATAGTACAGTTGATTTGAAGAGTAAGTTCTGGAGTCACATGCTTTCAATCTAGACTCTTCTGCAGTTCAGTCATCTCTGAAACATTAAGTGGAGGGAGTGTCAGCTTACTGCTTCATTAAATGTTGCTCCTTGTACTTCACTATGATCATTAAAATGCTGTTCTGCCCTTTTGGTATTTTTAAATATGTTTTACAAACAATTTTAGTTTGTGCTGTATCCTGTAAAACTATGGGGTGCTGGGCATATCTTATATTGAGCTGTCTTGCAATCTCTCCCATTAACTATGAGCTATTGCTTATAAAAAAATCCTTAAAGGCATAAATTAATAGAATTTATTATCGTTTTTGCTCTTTGTGAAACCTGCCAGAAAGCTCTTCATTTCTTTCTTTCTTTGGAGGCTACGTTATGCTGTAACAGTATTTTTATTTTCACTCTTTTTTTCTCTCGGGTCCCTCCTTGCTGTTGATAGAGTGCTACTTTGGAATTCTGTTTCCTCTTGGTGCCTTTCCTTTTCTTTTTTAAGGCAAGTCAAGTGAAGCAATGGGAGTGGAGAAGGAACAAAGAAATCTGTAACTGATTGTGATCAATCAATTGTAAACACCACTGTACTCGGACCACCTGGTGCCTTTCCTTTTTTTACCCATTACTTATATTCTGCTCTACACATATTGTTGATTATGTACTAAATAAATCTCTCTTTTTTTAAAAAAAGATGACTGGTAAGGGGATCTTAACCCTTGACTTGGTGTTGTCAGCACCACACTCTCCCGAGTAAGCCACAGGCCGGCCCCTAAATCTTTTAAATTTATCTTCTGTCTTAAAATCCATTGGCTTTGGCTTATCTTTCTTATAATTCTACTCTCACTTTTTATTTTTTCCCCTATGACCTTCCTACCTTGCTTTTATTTTTCTTCTGTTTAGTTGTTGATGCTTCATCTCCTTGTTCTGTAACTGAGGTACTCGGCAATGTGTTCTTATTAATATATGGGATTTGTTATTTAACCAGGCATGGGTATACTTTTATGTGTTTCTCTTCTGTCTCTATATATGTCTTTAATAATTTCCTACTATTAAGTATTTCTAACACAAATGGCATTAATCTTGTACTAGTTGAACATGGACAAGTTTGTCTTTTCTGAGAATTTGTAGTGTTATGTCAGCCATTATAAGTTGTTTTAAATAGAGTAAGTACACTGGAGCCCATTTGTGCCTTGATTCAATTGATAATACAAAAAGGTTATGATCATAATATGATTAACTACAATTTGTTTTGGTGCCAACTTGGTGGACAGAATTTATCCATATATCCTTGTTAGTAGGTTAGTATCAGTTTTCAAAAGGAAAGTTTACATACTCTTCAATTTTTGTATGATTAGGAATATGTCTTATTTTCTATACTCTAATATTTAATATTTATCATATTGTAGATGAATGGGCAACTCCCTTGTTTAAGAATTGTGTAAGATGGGGAGACCAAAAATAGTTGTTTATAAAAAGCAAGGGGAATGGAAAACAAAATTCAGGAGTAGGCAAGGAGAATGGGATAAAGAAGTGTTAATATTCCTTTTCTTAGGATGTGTGGCTATTTTCATCTGTTTTATAACTTAGGTTAAATATATTTTGCAAGTATCAAATAATATGTTAAAATAGAAGAAATTTATAGACCTAATTAGTCTAGTTTGTAAATCTGGATCTTTTAGATTGATTTTTCAAAAAAATTATTATTATGATAAAGACACTTTATAAAAGTCAGGGCCTTAAAGGCCATCAAACTGTTTTAAATACTGCAGATTACCTTCTGATCTGTGTTAGTGCGCATTAACCCCCTTGCTTTTTGATTAGTGTTAGCATGGTATGTCTTTTTCCTTCATTTAATTTTTAGCTCATTTTTGTCATTGTATTTAAAGTGTGCTTCTGGTAGGCAGCACATAGACCTTCACATTACCTGTGGGTAGAGAGCTAAACCACATTCCAACAGAGCTGGGGATTGGGAGACCTTAAGAGACTCCATGAAAAAGAAATATAAGGCACAGAGGACTTATATGAAGCAGATAAATCATTCCAGAAAGAGAAAGTCTAGAACTCAATGGCAAAATACAGAGCACAGGCTCACCACACTGACTACAGGGAAAGGGCTTGGGAGGGGCGGCCTCTGAGGGAGAAGCAGATATATAGAGAAGAGAGGTTCCCCTCAGAGAAGTTGGCAATAAAGAAAAGAAAAAAAGAGGAAAATGAAAGATACCATAGAAACAGAATAAAATGGCCAACCTGCATTTTCTTTGCCACCCACAGAACCATCTGTAAAAGTAACTACACAGAAGAGAGCAGGGTAGAACACACTTTTGAACTCAAAACCCTGGCCTGGCCATGAAATGAAAAGATAGCATCTCTTTTCTTTTCTTTTCTTTTTTGGTGGCTGGCTGGTACTGGGATCTGAACCCTTGACCTTGGTATTATAACACCATGCTCTTAACCAAGCAAGCTAACCAGCCAGCCCATGATAGTGTTTCTTTATCATTTTAATTATTCAGTATGTACTGTTTTATGTCTCTTTTATATTTTGTTCTTTCATGTATTATATTATGATTTTGGAGAGTTATTTACATTTGTTTTAGCCATTTTCAAATGAACTCTCATATGCAGCCCCAGTGTATGTAGTAGATAGAAGATGAGTTATTCTCCATGGGGGCAGGTGTCCTGGACCCAACCCCCTCTTGGCATTTAAGTTGCTCCTGTAGAAATGACACTTTGAGTTCTCCTAGGTGTCAGTTTGGTTCACATTGCAGCAGCAATTGTTTTTTTTCTTTTCTGAAATGTATGTATGCATGCCTTTTCCTTTTTTATCAATTGAAACATGTATTGATTTAAATGTGCTTTAGCCACTATGCTCAGCTTTAAATTAACAAATTTTTCTTTTAAGGAACTCAGCCTTATTTGAAATATTAAACCACTTTCATAAATTTAACAGACCAATAATAACAGAACCAATTAATAATAGTAATAATTATCACTGCCAACTCTTTATAGCACTCATTATGTGCCAGCCACTATTTTGTCCTTCATCTGCATTAACTCAATTGGCCTTCTTGACAGCCATGAGGCACAGATTGTTATTCTCCTCGTTTTACTCATGAAAGAACTGAGGCACAGAGAGATAAAGTCACTTGTTCAAGGTAATGGTGGATCCAGGACTTGAACCCAAGCAGTCTTGTCTTAAGCGTCTGTGTTCTTAACCATTACTCTGCTCCCTCATTACTTAACCATCACTCTGCTTTGGATCCCATTTATACTGTTATTTTCAAGACTAAAAGTTTTATTTAATTATGTGTATTTTGTTTAATTACTCACCACTTTCCCTGTTGTTTTCTAGTTCATACTCTTTTGCCAGGGCAGGGCATTCATCTCTTGTCTCTTCTCTACTAACCTCCCTATGTAGTCTCTTTTCCATTTAGTGGTTACAATGATCCTTTTGTGGTGTAATCAGATCTTATCACTCTCTTCCTGAAACCCCTCTACTGACTTCTCAGTCCATTTAGAATAAAACCTAAAGGCCTTATTTTGGTCTGCAAGGCCCTTCAGAATCTGGCACTGGCAGTTCTCTGACATAATCTCCCTCCCCTCCTTCACCTGTGCTGCTGAGCTCCAGCCATTCTCTTCCATGTTGCACCTAGACCCTTGCTATTCCATCTCTGTGGTATCACCTGCCACCCACAGATAGCTGCTAACTCACTGCCTTGTTTGATTTAGGTCTCTTTCAAATGTCCCTTCTTCAACAAAGCCTTTCCTGACTATGATATTTAAATCACCCACTTTCCTTTTAACCTACTTTATTTATATTCATAGCACTTAAACTACTACTTGATATTTTATAGTAGATGTATTTCTTTATTGTCTCTTTCATTAGGTTATAAGCTATATAGGAGCAGGACTTTGTGGGTCTTGTTGACTCATTTCTTTACTCTGTTTTTTTTTTTTTTTTTTTTTAAAGATGACCGGTAAGGGGATCTCAACCCTTGGCTTGGTGTTGTCAGCACCACGCTCAGCCAGTGAGCAAACCGGCCATCCCTATATGGGATCCGAACCCGTGGCCTTGGTGTTATCAGCACCGCACTCTACCGAGTGAGCCACGGGTCGGCCCTCTTTACTCTGTTTATTCAAGAAAAATCTATTGTCAATAGATGCAAAAATCAATAGATTTTTCTTGAATAAACAGAGTAAAGAAATGCCTTGATTAATTTGCTAGTGTTTATGGATAAGTGAAAATGAGTTTGAAGTTCTGTACTTTTTCTTTCTGGAACCAGACTCTTCGTATAGATACTCAGTATCAGCCATTGGGTTTTATTCATCTCGTTGTCCCCCTCTCATCCTGCCAATGAGTAAAGAATAATCCATGAGTTGTTTAATTATGCTTGACCACTGTGAAACATATTTAAAGAAAAAATTTTTTAAGGGGGATGGGGAGGGAGGTTGGGGATTAATTGGGTGGAGGACACAGGGTATAATTACAATTTGTGGTAATGGCATGCTACAAGTATTGTTCTGGCCATCACACCTTGGGCATGAGTGGTGACGGTCTTCTTTGTATCCATGAATATTCATAACCAATAAAAAACCAAATAAATAAAAAAATTTTTAATGAAGAAATTGAACATTTTTATTATTTGTTTCTTATTTTGCTGCAAAGCTGTTGCTTCACTGTATAAAAATAGCACCAGCAAATGCAGTATATTGCAAAATTAAAATAGTATTGTTCTTCATCAGACACTATATAACTAACAAAAACTTTTCTTCCCTCCCAGTTATTCCCAGTAGAAAGATCATTAAATATGATGACCAAATCCGGGGATGGTTGTCAGCAAGTTACAACGGGATCGCAACCCTCGGTGCTGCGCCTGCACCTCGCTCAGCCAGTGAGCGGGAACCGGTCAGCATGTGGGATCCAAACCCTCGGCGGGAGCGCCGCCGCATTCCAAAGCGGCGCACTGTAGCAGTGCGCCACCGGGCCGGCCCATGAATTACATAATTTTTATAACTAGTTTTTACCACAGATAATTTCATGGATTCTGAATACTTGAGCCTTATCTAAAAATTATAGGGCCCTGTGAGAAAGATGCATATTGTGTTTATCTGCAATCATTAGAAAGTTATGGAGTATTTTCTTCCAGTGACAGTTTTGAGAGTAGTTTCTTTTTCCATCAGTATTTCTAAGAGTTGCTATTTTTTTTTTTTTTTAAAGATGACCGGTAAGGGGATCTCAACCCTTGGCTTGGTACTGTCAGCACCACGCTCAGCCAGTGAGCCAACCGGCCATCCCTATATAGGATCCAAACCCGTGGCCTTGGTGTTATCAGCACCGCACTCTCCCTAGTGAGCCATGGGCCAGTCTATATAGGATCCAAACCCGTGGCCTTGGTGTTATCAGCACCGCACTCTCCCTAGTGAGCCATGGGCCAGTCCATAAGAGTTGCTATTTTAAGTCTTCTCTCCACCATTAACTTAAGATAACTGTGCTGGATTATGTTATTTAATACTAGTATATTAAGGGGTTCCATTTTCACTCCTCAGTGGATTTTACGTATTTCTCATACACTTCTTCACTCATTAGTTCATCTAGTTCTGAAGGGTTACTTGGTGTCATCTTGATCAGCCAACCATCTTCATAACAAGATTTGTTGACAAATCTTGGATTTCTGCAAGAGCTTTGTTAATTTCGGTTACTTCTCCTGATAGAGGAGGATAGAGTTAACTAGCAGCTTTCACATTTTTGCAAAGCAGCAAACTCATCATGTTTTTTCAATTTTGTCCCAACTTCAGGCAGACTATAGTAAACAACACCTCTTAAAGCTTCCTGTGCAAAATTGCTGATTTCCATTGTTGCAATACTATTTTCTGTTGTTTTCCACTCTTGCTTGTCTGTGAGTTTACACACCAAGAGCAGGGTCCAATGTGCAGCATCTGGATGGCACCCACCACCAGCCACCAGGGCTGTGGTGGACAGCTGTGTTTCCAGGGCAACCTATTTTGGTATCTTCAGTTCTCAACCTAAATTGTTTTTCTTGGAAATAAAATTTATCTCATTGCCCTTGAATTCAATAGTAGTTAATATTTCAGGCTACAGAAAATTGTATACTTAAGGTTTTCTAGGAGCAATTAGTGCTGCTTGAGCAGCTTGTCTTTAAGCTAGAGCAGTGTTTCTCAACCTTTTAAAAAGTATTCCCCATCTCCCCTGAATATTAAATTTAAATTAATTAATCTTCCAACTCCTCAGCCAGAGAAATTAAATGCTAAGGAATAAGAAAGCATCTAAATACTAAAAAAGTTGCTTTGAAGGGACATAGACCATTGCAGTGTCTAAAAATTTTTTGTGTTCTCCTCACCCTTTACTAGTTTTTATCCCATTGGAAGCAATATTATTGTCATTGTTATTGTCCCGTCCCCTCCCCACACACACCCCCACTGAGAATGCATGGGCTGAATTCATTTTACTTAAGTAAATCAATTTCAGATGTATTTTTCTTCTAAAATGTCCTGAAAACTTTTTTGGTCAATCTTAATTAAATATGGTTTATCATTATATCCTATATATGTTTATTTAAACATGTTAAAGTAAATGACATGCCTTTTGCTGCCCAACTAGGAATTTCAAATTTTTTCGTAATACTGTTTGTCTCATAATGGTTTTTACCTTTAGTGTAGTCCCTTCAAGAAAGCACATGGGGTAGGGAAAACAGATTATAATTTAAAATATTAACGTAAGTTTTAAATATTTTGGTAGTATTTCTGATTTTGATTAAATGACATCTTAGATCTACTCCCCTTTTCTGAATGATGCTTTCTAATTTCTATTAGCTTCAGAAGTTTGTGAATCACATTTACCTTTTGTTTCAGATATAAACCAGTGGACCATAAGCTTATTTGGCTACCTTTACGCGAGACATTTGAGGAACTCTTTGTCCAGACATTTTCCAAGAAACAAAACTTTACATTCTTGGGGCACATTCAGACCTGTTACAGGCAGAAACGATGGCACGATCTCCTCAGACTAATGCAGCATGTACACAAATCTGCTGTTAACAAGGATGGAAAAGAGAGTGAAACTGGTGAGGGTGCAACCCAGGCTGCTGGTGGGAGGGCGTGAGGATGGGACCCACAAAATTAAAGGAAGAGTTTTGGGGAAGAATAAAGCAATACAGAGTGGAGCTTTCTAGGACCTATGGCAAAGGTAATTAATTTTGAAGTGTTTCTAACCCCATGACTCTAGGCATGATTCCTACAAAAACATATGGCTGGTAATGCTGATGTGCAAATACTGCTTGTGGTCAGTAATTCACATTTGCTTAGGAAAAGTTTATTTTTAAAGAGCTGGATTCCACAGCCATGGTAGCTTAGTTAACTTCCTTAAGCGTAACTACTTCAAAGAGTTGGCATAAGGGATAGTTAGTTAAATAATACATATATATTTACAGACAAGTGAGCTAATTAGTATAGTGTCTAGCACATAGCATTATATAAGTGGCCTTAATTTTTTACACTTTTGTTTAAGATGCTTAATTTCTGTGTGTTTTGTTAGTGGTATGTTTTTGTGTGTGTTTAAAAGTTCTTTATATTACAACTCAAAATGTGTGTTAAATTCTTGTCTTTATTCTTCTCTAGGGTTACTTGTAAAGGAGAAATGGGAAGCATTTGGTCTTAGACTCAGTCATGCCCAACAACAGATGAAAATGGCTGAAAATGCCCTATTATTTGCATTTGTAGAGGTATTTTGTTTTAGTTATTTAAGTTAACGGAATGTAGATTTGACGTAAAATGCAAGTTTTAGGCAAGTTACTATTTTATATTCTCTCCATGTTGATAAGTTTAGTGCTCATGTTTTAAGACTTAAAAAAGACTTACTGATATAATGATTTGGGGGAAGATTTTGGAAAATGTCCTTTATGGTAATTATCAGGTCTCGATGAGCACCTTTATTATTGTTATTTTTAAATTATTTTTATTTTTAAATTGTGAATTGACAAATTATAGTTGTATATATTTATGGGAAACAATGTGATGTGAAAATATCCATCACCTTGAATACTTTGATGAAAACATATCCACTATTCTGCGCAATGTTTCAAAGAAAAAAAAGAACATATTTCTGCTATTTAATTGAGACTTTGTATCTTTTGACCATCATCTTTCCTCCATCTCCCCCACCCCCACAGTAACTACCATTGCATTCTCCACTTTTGAGTTCTGTTGTTTTTAGATTCCATATATAAGTGAAAACATGAAGTATTTGTCTTTCTGTGCTTGGGTTATTTCACTTACTGTAATGTTCTTCAGTTCCATCCATGTTGTCACAAGTGACAAAATGTCTTTCTTTTTTTAAGCTGAATAGTCCATTTTATACTTTAATTTATTCTTTTTTGTTTGTTGTGACTGGCCGGTACTGGGATCCAAACCCCTTGACCTTGGTTTTACAAGGCTGAGCTCTAACCAACTGAACTAAGCAGCCAGCCCCATTTTATATACATATATGTCTTTTCTTTATCCATTTATCTGTTGATGGACACTTAAGTTCATTCCATACTTGGCTATTGTGAATAATGCTGCAGTGAACACGGAAATGCAGACATCTTTTTGACATACAGATTTCACATCTTTTGGGCAAATACCAAGACTGAAATTGCTGGATCTATTTTTAAACATGCAATTGGGGACATTTTGTGAACTCTATATTCTTCCATAGCCTTGTGTGTGTGGAAGAGTGTTTATATGTGAGAGAGGGATTGGGGTCCATTCACTTTAATGCCCCAGTTTTGACTCTAGGGCATAGACATCTCTACTGTTTGATATACTATGACTCTGTAGGAAGGGTCAACTTGATTAAGAGTATTCATGACTTGGGCTTTTTAAAAAACATCGTTTCTGTGACACTCTTTAGACCATGCCCTTGAAGATATAGTCTACCTCGAGATGTGTTTTGGTACGAGAGAAGGTTCACTCAACCACATGCCCATGGGTGTAGGGGCTTTGGTCATCAGTACTTATCTTAAAATGGTTATTTCTAAAATAATCAATTAAAATGTCAAGTCCTCTCAAAATAAGGCTTATATTTTATGACATTTGTTCTATTTTATTTGATTTGATTAAATTTGTAGTAGCATCTTTGTTAGGATCAACATGAAAACAAAAGTATAAAGTAGTTTGATAATAGTAAAACAGTTTTTGATGTGTCAACTGAGTGGATTTTAATATTTTTATGTTGTTGGAAATAGAATTTGAAGAGAGAAAATCAGTAGACTAGAGCCAAGTAAAATTTTATTTTCATGTTCGTTAGCAACTGTGCAAGGCTGTGTGTTTCAACCACTACACACTCTTGATTTAGATATTTGTCTAATCTTGGTATACTCATAGCCTAACCTTGTATTTATTTTAACAGCACCGAATCCTAAGTGGTAGACCACCAGGGAAGAGATTATTTTGAGTGCTTTTAATAGCCACTTGGGGACTTTTAAATATCTGAATATTTATTTACCTTACCATCCTTATAATGAGAGGATTTAGTTTATTACATCTTATGGTTAGGCTCGAGGATACTCCTTTGACCCTTTTGGACCCTGTTTTTTTTTTTTAAAAAGTTAACTTGGCATTAACTCTTCCAACCTGGTAGCAGCCATTAGGCAATGAAGGTGTAGGCTCACTAAATGGGAGAATTTTGCCCTTGCTTCTCTTTCTAACCCTGCTTGCAGAACTGCTCCTGGTGAGTGTGTCTTTATTTGACATGGAGTCTTAACATTTAACTTTATCTTTTTCTAGGGTACATTAGCTCAGGCTATAAAGAAAGGAGAGTGGATATTGTTGGATGAAATAAATCTGGCTGCTCCAGAAACATTAGAGTGCCTGAGTGGTTTACTTGAAGGATCCTCTGGCTCCCTGGTATTACTGGATCGAGGAGACACAGGTAGCACTTGGATCCCTTGGGTTCGACTTGGTGGCAAGCCTTTTGGCCATTTAGAGTGAGATTCTCTTGGTTAAGTGTATTACATCGGCCTCCCAATTGAATTTCTTCATTTCTTGGATATGAATTTTCTGCAGAGTTCATGAACTGCTTGGTGGTGTGGAGAATGCAAAGAATAACATAATTTGTAAGGCATTTGGGTTGTGGGTAACAGTCACACACTGTGACACAATATGCACAGGTAAATGGGTCATGAAAGATAAATAACAGTAAACAAACACACCATAAAGGATTGTAGAACAGCAGCATAAAATTAAGTTGTACACATAGGAATGTGATTTTAGTGGGGTTTCAGAAAAGGCAAGGATGCTGGGAGCAGCCAGCACCAAACTGGCTGAGCCTGAGGCAGGGTTGCTGGGCTTGGGGTTTTATGGAGTTAGATAGTCTTGCTCTTTGATTGTTGTTGAGAATTTATAATTTTCTCTTAACAGAGCCACTGGTTCGTCATCCTGACTTTCGTTTATTTGCCTGCATGAATCCAGCAACTGATGTTGGCAAAAGAAATCTCCCACCAGGAATAAGAAATAGGTGAGGAGATGGTTCTTGGAGACTTTTTTTTTTTTTCTTTCCTTTTTGTCTTTTTTCGTGCCCGGCAACGGATTGCAACCCTCAGTGTCGCGCCCGTACCGGGCTGGGACCGGCTACGGGATCGCAACCCTCGGTGTTGCTCCTGCACCTCGCTCAGCCAGTGAGCGGCCGGTCCGTATGTAGGATCTGAACCCTCGGCGGGAGCGCCGCCGCACTTCCCAAGCGGCGCACTGTAGCAGTGTGCCACCGGGCCGGCCCTTGGAGACTTTTTTTTAAAGTTCTCTTTTTTAATCAATTGATAATATTGACATAACCAAACTTTAGAACAATGCTTGAAATTTCTTGGCCCCTGATAGAGAAATCCTGGTTTCCTTCTTTGTCATGTTTCTCTACTTTGTATAGGTGGTAGGCATATAGGAAACTCCAGAACACTGGAGAATTTTTTTCCTTAGTATATGACATGTAATGGCTCATGGATATTGCTGAAAGCAAAAATCTTTCCTTCTTCAGATACCCTTTTGGCTATTGGAAAAATTACATATACAGTTACAGATTGAGCACCCCAGTCCAGAAATTTGAAATCTGAAATGCTCCAAAAATCCAGTTTTTGAGCACCAGCATGATGCTCAAAGGAAATACTGATTACAGTATTTCAGATTTTGGCTTTTTATATTAGGGATGCTCAACTGTTATGTATTTTGCAAATATTCCAAAATCCAAAAAAATAAAGATCCAAAACACTTCTGGTCCTAAGCATTTCAGATAAGGGAAACTCAAGCTATATGACATTAACACAGTACTTTGTTGTTGATGTTTTATATATGTAATATTTGGGAAATGATAAATGACCAGATTTATTGTTGGCAATCTTTTGTTTCATTTTGAGTTTTAAAACAGCGTTCAGGGCCGGCCCGGTGGCGCACTGGATAGTGCGCCGCTTGGGAAGTGCGGCGGCGCTCCCGTCCGAGGGTTCGGATCCCACATGCAGACCGGCTCCCGCTCACTGGCTGAGCGAGGCGCGGGAGCAATGCCGAGGCTTGCGATCCCGTTGCCGGTCCCCGGTCCGGTGCGGGGGCAACACTGAGGGTTGCGATCCGTTGCCGGACACGGAAAAAAAAAAAAAAAAAAAAAAAAAAAAAAAAACAGCGTTCAAAGTTTATTAGATCATCTCCCTTATTATAAAAGTACTAAAGGCTTCTTAGGGAAATTTTAGAAACTACATTAAAGTATGTACTTTCTTTTACTGCAACCGTTTTATTTTTGATGGTGAGGTGGCTTGTTTTTTCTTGAACATATTTTTTTATTACTGTAGTTACGATCAAAAACACCTTCTGAAAATGGGGATAAGTAAAGCTTATCATTGTAACTGTTTCTTTCTTACATGGACTGTAAGTAGAAGGCTTATTGCATAGAAGTAATAATTCTACATTTTTGGTAACAGTTAAATTATCTTTTATTTCATTATGGCCAGTTTGTATCTTTAATTGAGAGACTTATATTTCATAATACAAGCAGTTAAAACAAGCCGACATGGGCCGAGCCCGTGGCGCACTCGGGAGAGTGCTCCCGCCGTGGGTTCGGATCCTGTATAGGGATGACTGGTGCGCTGGGTTCGGATCCTGTTTCATAATACAAGCAGTTAAAACAAGCCGACATGGGCCGAGCCCGTGGCGCACTCGGGAGAGTGCTCCCGCCGTGGGTTCGGATCCTGTATAGGGATGACTGGTGCGCTCACAGCGCTCACTGGCTGAGCGCAGTGCGGCCGGTCTCAAAAAAAAGGACAAAAAAAAACCAAGCCGACATAACTTCTTCTGTTTCATATTTTTCTGTTGCCAGTGTAGCTGTATTAACTTCCTAAAAAGTGGTTAATATGTAATAATTGTTTTATAGGTTCACAGAACTTTATGTAGAAGAACTAGAAAGTAAAGAAGACTTACAAATTCTTATTGTGGATTATCTGAAAGGATTGAGTGTGAACAAGAGCACAGTGCAAGGAATCATAAAGTAGGTTCTCTTTGGTGTATCTTTATAAACTTTTCCTCTGAGCATAAAAATGTGTTCCTTGTGAGCATACATGTGTACATGCGCACACATACACTCTCACACACACACTTTTCCCTTTTCTATTTTGCTTCTAATTTGAGAAGATGGGTGGAAAGTTTGTTATTTAGATTCTGTTTTAAGGGGCTGGCCCGTAGCTCACTCGGGAGAGTGTGGTGCTAATAGATTCTGTTTTAAAGTTGGAACCTTATACAGACTCCCTTGTATTTTCCTAAGAAAACTGCATAGAAAGCTATGAATCACTATCTGTGAGAATATATAAACAATCAGATAATACTCTCCTGATTCCTTTTTTTTTTTTTAATTGTGGCTGTCTGGTATGGGGATCTGAACTCTTGACCTTGGTGTTACACCACCATGCTCTAACCAAGTGAGCTAACTGTCCAGCCCTCTTCTGATTCCTTATATGTTTATAGTTAAGAGTTTGAATTTTTGGAGGAGATGTTAATGGTTTCAGTTGTATTTTGATCCATCCTGATGAAATCTTACTTTTCTATTTTGCCATTAGTGTACTAACTATGTGGGATGTAGGGAGGAAAAGGTTAATGTAATTTATTAAGTCAGGTTTGGAATTAATATAGGCTTAGGTGAATAAAGTATAGAGTGGTTGTGTGACTTGGTGCTGTAATTTGAGGCTCTTTCTCCTTTTTTTAATTGTATGCTGTATGGAAAGAGTGCAGTCTTTTGTGTTAGTGGTTCTACCGGAAACTAATTGTGTTATTCTGGGCAAGTCACTTTACTTTCTCTGTGGCTTCTAGAAAAAAACACAATTTGTAAAGAGATTTAAATATTATCATATTAGTGTTTTACTGTGCATTTTGTGGTTTGTTCCTTATTTTTTAAACAAGTATTTGTTGAATGTCTAGGTGCTAGGGATATAGCTTGTCAGTAAGACAGAAAAAAATCCTGTTTTTCTTCATGCAGCTTTAATTCTGAGGTGAAGATAACAGATAAATGAGGAGTTTCGTACTATAGTTTCAGGTTGTAAGTGAAGAAAAATAACACATAAAGCTGAGTGGGGTGGTAGAAGATGAAGACTTGGAGTCCTGTTTTAAATAGGTCAGTTAAGGAGGCATTGTTAAATGCTTTGGAATGGTTTACCACATCACAACCCAAATTAGAATACTCTTTGTTAGCCAAGAATATTTGGATAAAAGTATAAATACATGTAGTTATGATTTAAGAAGCTGGGCCAGCCAGTTAGCTCACTTGGTTAGAGCATGGTGTTGGTGATACCAGGGTACAGGGTTGAGATCCCCATACCAGCCCGGCCTTCCACTGCCCCCCAAAAAAAGATTTAAGAAACTGAAGGTAAAGCAGCAGGGCTAAAGTGAGGCTTTTGTAAAATGCTGATAGTACAAGTAGTGCATGTTCAATATTTTTTTAAAAAAACAACTTCTGGGGCCAGCCCAGTGGCGCACTGCTATAGTGCGCCGCTTGGGAAGCGTGGTGGCGCTCCCGCCGAGGGTTCGGATCCCACATACAGACCAGCTGCTCACTGGCTGAGCGAGGTGCGGGGGCAACGCCGAGGGTTGCGATCCCGTTGCCGGGTCCCGGTCCGGTACGGGCGCGACACTGAGGGTTGCGATCCGTTGCCGGCCACGAAAAAAGACAAAAAAAAAAGGGGGGGGGACAAAAAATACAACTTCTGAAATGTAGATTCTTTCTACAAAAGAAAGAATATTTTGATAGATAGCAAAGAAGCAAGGTAAATCCCATTTGGACAAGAAGTTGGATTTCACCTGTGGCACATATATAGTTACATTTGATCTTGTAGTTGATCGTGAATTTCTCAAAATTTTGAAGTGTGAGAAATTATTATTTCAGTTTGAAACTTTTTCCACCTTGTCATTGTCCGAACTTTTGAAGTGTTGTAGTGATAAAGTAACAGCCATCATGCCCTCACATTTTTAAACTTTTTGTCATTACTGATTATGCCCTTATCCATAAGCTTTCTTTTTTTTTTTTTTCCTTTTTGTCTTTTTTCGTGTCCGGCAACGGATCGCAACCCTCAGTGTCGCGCCCGTACCGGACCGGGACCAGCAACGGGATCGCAACCCTCGGCGTTGCTCCCACGCCTCGCTCAGCCAGTGAGCGGGAACCGGTCTGTATGTGGGATCCGAACCCTCGGCGGGAGCGCCACCACACTCCCAAACGACATACTGTAGCAGTGCGCCACCAGGCTGGCCATCCATAACCTTTCAAAACACTATGAGCTCTCTTTTCTGTGTGTTTATTCCTTATCATCATAGATTACACAGGCATTTCATTTGTTCCTGAAGTTAGAGCCGATTCGACTCTGGGTTTGGACTCAGTATGTTCTTGCTATGCGCCCCTCACATCTTACTATCTTTTCCTTAAGAGACAGAAACTTCTCTCCTCTTTTCTTTAGTACCTTTTTGCTAGAGAGATTACACCTTGCCCTTCCCAATTTCTTAAAGGAAATTGATATATCTTCACTTTATTATTTTGAAAGATAGCCTCTGAGTATATGAAAAATAAATTTGAAAGTGACTGAGAGGTTTTGATGCATACTCTAGGAAGTTGTTTGCAAGCTTGACCATTTCTGATCTATACAAATGGCCTTTGAGTTTTCTGTAGAGTAGTGGGAACAACAGCAAAATAATGACTACTTATTAGTTAATAAAATCGCCTGAACTTCATCCTCTTTGTAGCTTCTACACAACTTTGCGGAAAGAGTCTGGGACCAAATTGATGGATGGGACTGGCCATAGACCTCACTACAGCCTTCGGACTCTCTGCAGGGCCTTGCGGTTTGCAGCCTCCAATCCATGTGGCAACATCCAGCGCTCGCTCTATGAGGTCTTTCTTTCTTTCTTTTTTTTTTTTTTTAAAAGATGACTGGTAAGGGGATCTCAACCCTTGGCTTGGTGTTATCAGCACCATGCTCAGCCAGTGAGCAAACCGGCCATCCCTATATGGGATCCGAACCCGTGGCCTTGGTGTTATCAGCACCGCACTCTACCGAGTGAGCCACGGGCCGGCCCTCTATGAGGTCTTTCTAAAGTCTGTTTGGCTTAGGAGTTTGGAGGATGGGCTCACCATGGGAAGGAGGGAATGGGGATGCATATGCTAGGTTTGCCCCTGCTTTCCAGTTAGTCGGATTAGCTCAGAACACCTCATACCCAGAGCTACCCCGTCCTTTTTCTGCCACCTTATCACATTTGAAAGTCATTCTGGGAAGCATCACCACCCAACAGGTTGAATTTTGTTCCTGAGATAAGTTTGGTTGTTATTGCAAAATGTTAATTAGTGTTATGCATATATGTTTTCTTTCTAGGGCTTTTGTTTAGGTTTCTTAACACAGCTTGACAGGGCATCACACCCAATAGTTCAGAAGCTCATTTGTCAACATATTGTCTCTGGCAATGTTAAAAGTCTGCTGAAACAGGTATGTCCTTTTTTGGTTTTTGACTTGTTTAACATAAATGAAAGCCTGGATTGTCAAATTTTCAGCTGTTTGGTTCTTTACAAAACTTCTTTCTAATTATAAAGGTAATTTGTTTTTTTGTAAAATATGTAAACGTAGAAATGTATGTCTTAGATGGTGAAAGTTTTTCTTTTTTCTTTTTTTTTAAATAAAGGAAAACAAATTTATTGCTTACAGTTTCTGAGGTTGGGAAGCCCGAAGTCTATTTGGTAGTGGTGACAGTGACCCAGGGTTCTCACATTGCAACTGTGGAAGCAGAGAGAGCACAGAGAGAGAGAGAGAGAGAGAGAGAGAGAAACCCTCCTCTTCTTTTAAACTTCTCAGAACCATGCATAAAACTTGGAGGACACAATTCAAGCTTCAATGAGTTCTTGGGGACATAATTCAATCCAATACATTCCACCTCTGTAACTCCTCTTTTTCACATGAAAATACATTCATTTCATTCCCAAGTCTCAATTCGTTTCAACTCAAGAATCCAAAGTTCAAAGTCTCATCTGTGATATCAGTATAAGTTATCTATCTCCAAGAAACAATGATGGGACAAACATAGATTACACACTCCCATTCCAAAAGGGAGAAATAGGGGCCGGCCCGTGGCTCACTCGGGAGAGTGTGGTGCTGATAGCACCAGGGCCGCGGGTTCGGATCCCATATAGGGATGACCAGTTTGCTCACTGGGTGAGCGTGGTGCTGACAACACCAAGTCAAGGGTTAAGATCCCCTTACCGGTCATCTTTAAAAAAAAAAAAAAAAAAAAGGGAGAAATAGGCCAAAAGAAAGTGTAACAGGTCCCAAACAAGTCTGAAACCCAGCAAGGCAGGCATTAAATCTCAAAGCTGGCAAATAATGTACCTTGACTCCATGTTCGACCTCCTTTGCATGCTGGTGTGGGGGTTGGTCCCCAAGTCCTCTGGCAATTCAGCTTCCATGGCTTTCCTGGTCTCAGGCTGGTGTTCCACTCTGGTAGATCCACAGGTCTGGGGTCCCCATGGCGGTCTTGCTCTCATGGCTCTTCTAGGCATGGTGCTGGTGGTTTCTCTGCCTCAACTCTGACCCCAACGTTTCTGCTCAGCATTGCTGTAGTGAAGAGTGTATGCGATAAATCTGCCCCTGTGACAGAGCTCTTCCTGGGCTTCCAGGCTTTTCCATACATCCTTTGAAATCGGGGTGGAGGCTTCCAAGACTCCACAGCTCTGGCATTCTGCAAGCCTGCAGACCTAACACCATGTGGATGCTGCCAAGCCTTTTGGTTTGTATTTTCCAAAGCTGTGGGTCCAGCCACACCTTGGACTAATTTAGCCATGACTGGAGCAGCCAAAGCAGCCAAGGTGCTGGAAGCAGCTTCCCTAGGTGGCCCTGGGCAGCAAGCCCATGAAGGGTACCTCAAGCCTGTTCCGCAAGATGATTCTGTCTCCCTAGGCCTTTGGGCCTGAAATGGAAGGGTTGGCCCCAGAGGCTTCTGCAATGCCTTCAGGGCCTTTTTCCCCTTCTCTTGATAATCCCGTACTTTTGTGTTAGTCTTCTTAGTACCATTGAATTTTTCTTTTGAAGATGCTTTCTGTTTCTTTACCACATGGTCAGGCTGCAAATTTTCCAAATCTTTACACTCTCTTCCCTTTTAAATTCTGGCTTTACATTATACCTTTGCCACCATAACAACGTAGGCTGTTACAAGCAACCATGCAGCTTCTTTAATGCTTTGCTGCTTAGAAATTTCTCCCAGCAAATACTGTGGTTCACAACTCCTAAGTTGCAACTTCCACAAAGTCCTAGGGCATGGACAGAATGCAGCCAAATTCCTTGCCAGTTCACAGCAGGGGTGATCTTTGCCCCAGTTTCCAATAAGCTCCTCCTTATTTCTGCCTGAGACCTCCTTAGAATGGTCTTTATAGTCTATATTTCTATCAGCATTCACTACCATGCAAGCAGTCTCTAAAACATTCCAAACTTTCCCTCGTCTTTTTGTCTTCTTCTGAGTCCTCCAACTTTTGCCTAACACACAGTTCCAAAGCTGCTTTCACATTTTCAAGTATTTGTTATAAGTAACACCCCACTTCTCTGGTGCCAATTTTCTGTATTAGCCCATTTTTGTTGCTTATAACAAAATGCCTGAAACTGGATGATTTATAAAGAGAAACAAAATTTATTGCTTATAGTTTCAGTGGCTGGGAAGCCCAAAGTCCATTTGTTGTTGGTGACAGTGACCCAGGTATCTCACATTGCAAGATGGTGGAAGCAGAGAGAGCAGAAAGAAAGTTTCTAATAATTGCATTCAGGGATTTAAATCCTATAGATAGCCATTTCCAGCTAAATTGTAATATATGTATTTTTTTATATATACATTCAAATTCTTTTGTGTGTATTGATTTGTTGAGGTAAATTCTAATATGTATTTTGGTTTTTAAATAGATACAGTATTTAATATAAGTGACAAGAGTAGAAATATAAGAATATTCTATAGTTTTCCTATTTTTAGGTTTTTTTTATCTGTAGCTTTCCTTTATAGCCCAACTATATTTTGGATTTTGTTTCTGCACCAGATATTGTGACATGCTTTCTAAGGGCCACATAGAATTTCTTTGGATGGTTGCAGCATAGTTTATCTGCACAGATTCCTTCTGATTGATGGTTGGGCTTTTTTTGGTGGAGGGAGGGGGTACTGTTACAAATAACATCTGTTTGCGTTTGACAGAGGAAATTACAGAATAGCATGGTACTGGAGGAGGCTGAGAGGAGCTTGCTCACCAGCGGGCTTGTTTACATGTTGATTGCTTGCTCATTAGGAAGAGAGACCTGTTGGTACTTGCAGTTACTTTGAATTCAACCTTTCTAAAATTATACAAGCAGTGCATGAATGAATACTTTTCGTACACTGTAAGAACATTAAGAAAAGACGCAGGTTTGCTATTTTTATTATCATAATCAAATACTAGTTTCCTACAGTTGCTCATTTTTTGTGTGTGCTCCTCATGGTTGTAATGGAAGCTTAAAGGTCCCCCTGACCACCCCACTTCTCCTCAACTCATCTAAAAAGACCTTAAAAATAGGGCCTAGGCCGGCCCGGTGGCGCACTGCTACAGTGCGCCGCTTGGGAGCGCGGCGGCGCTCCCGCCGAGGGTTCGGATCCCACATACAGACCGGTTCCTGCTCACTGGCTGAGCGAGGTGTGGGTGCAACACCAAGGGTTGCGATCCCGTTGCCGGTCCCGGTCCGGTACGGGTGTGACACTGAGGGTTGCGATCCGTTGCCGGTCACGAAAAAAGACAAAAAGGAAAGAAAAAAAAAATAGGGCCTAGACTTGTAGCTTCAAGTCTGGGAGCCAGATATTCTAGAAGAGTACTTTTCCATAACTATAGGTTTGACTACTATTTTACTATTTTTGATTTATAAACATGGCAATTTGTATAAAATAATTTAAGAATTTATGTCATATTAGAACAATTATGCCATCATCCACAATATTGTCCTTAATGGATTAGTTTCTTTGGAGGGTCAGTTTTGTTTTTAATGTCTTCTAGGAGATCCAGAGTGTGATAATGCAAATCCTCCGCCCTTGGCACAGCACTCGTTCTTTTTTTGGGAACATGGTTTATATGAAATACTTATTTTTGACAAAAATACTTAATCAGAGTGGGCATTTTGGTAGACGAGAGAAGAGAACTAAATCATAAACTGTCTGGGAAATTGTTTTGATCAAGTTTTTCCCCAAACCTATCTACCTCCACCCCAATTTTAACACCAATACATGTCACCATTTTGTTCTCACTTCTCAAAGTAATTTTATATTCGTATTTCACACATGGGTTTTAATGTTGAAAGCACCCAGAACAGGGCAGCGTTCTTGGTGACAACTTCTTTTCCCACTTTCCACTCCTCTCTGAAAGAATGCCATAGTTGTCATGGCATTGTGGGTTATTTCTCTAACTTTTGTGTCTTTCAGCCTATTCCAGAGCCAAAAGGTGGTCGGCTCATCCAGGTCGAAGGCTACTGGATTTCGGTGGGAGACAAAGAGCCTATGATAGATGAGTCATACATTCTGACGTCTTCTGTTAAGCTGAACCTGAGAGATATAGTCCGAGTGGTCTCTGCAGGGTGCGTGCCTTTTCTCTCACTGCTCTGAAGTTTCTACAAGCATAGGCATTGATGAGATTCTAGTCTAGCTTTTTTTTTTTTAAAAAACAAAGATGACCAGTAAGGGGATTTTAACCCTTGACTTGGTGCTGTCAGCACCACGCCTTCCCAAGTGAGCTAACCAGCCATCCCTATATAGGGATCCGAACCCGTGGCCTTGGTGTTATCAGCAACATACTCTCCCAAGTGAGCCATGGGCTGGCCCTAGTCTAGCTTTTTAAACTTTCACAGTTTGTCGTTGTTGCACATTGGCTAACTGAGTAATTATTTTCTAAAGTTGGTACTGTGACTTTTCTGCTTGCATGAAGCATTGTTTCTAGTTATACCTTCGGCAGGAGCAATAAGGATGCAGACTATTTGGCCATCTTTAATGTTGTTGTTTGGTATTTTGCTGGTGAATACTCATCACTCATTATTTGTTACAGTTCTACTTATTATTTTGCACAGGTAGTGCCAGAGAGGTTGGAATTGCTTTCATCACTATTTTCTGAGGAACAGTTTTTACATAGAAACTTCTCAGTGCATAGATATAAAAATATAAATGCTGTTTATAATGATGTTAAATGATGTAGTCATTCTTTTTTAACACTACTCAAATTAATTCTGGTTTCTATGGTTTGCTTTTCTTTTTAAAAAAAATTTTTTTTTAATGATTGCCTTCTTTCTTTTTTACTAAAGTTTATTCTTAAATATGTAAGAGGCTCCATGACAACACTTCATTCTAGCTGTAGGTGGCAAAAGATGCTATGTCAGGGAATCTAGATGTCTCGGAATGGAATCAAGGGTCACCATCACCTTAGGCACAAAGAACTGCTTACTTTTTGCCAGATTTCTTAATTCTGCCTGTGGTCAGAGTCCCCTTCCCTGCTGCCTTTGCTTTCTGCTCCTCTCTGCTTGAAAGCTTTATCTTCCTGCTTGGCCTGCCTCTTGGGCTATTTCAGAGGTTTCTTCTTCCTCTTGTGGCTGGACATGGCACCTGCTGCCCCTTCCCCAGACCCTGCCATCTACTTTCCTCTTTTTAAAAAACTGCTTTATTGGCTGATCTTTTACAGAACCTATCCAGTGCTGATTCAGGGAGAGACATCAGTTGGTAAAACAAGCCTGATCCGATGGTTGGCCGCAGCCACTGGCAATCACTGTGTGCGTATTAATAATCACGAACACACGGATATTCAGGAGTATGTTGGTTGTTACACATCCGACTCTTCGGGGAAGCTTGTCTTCAAAGAAGGTAGGGTGAATATTTCATTCCATGGATATAGGTGATCATTCTTTTAGACACATTTCTCCAAGTAATAATATTCTTCATCCTTTCCAATTCAGGCACATGGACCTATGCCATAACAGCTGGTTTTTCTTTGCCCCTGAGGTACAGATGGTTAAGGGGCTGGTTTCCTTTGGGTTCCATTAATTTTGCCAGCTATGTACAGGACTAGGGCCACATTTTGGAGAGGGCAGTTGAACTGCTGTTTCATTTTGTAGAGATTCAAAGAATGGGGTGAGCATTGGACTGAGGAAATCTGGGAATAAATATGAGAATGTGGTGGTTTAAATGAAATTTGACTCCAGGGGGAAAACTGAACAAACTAGAAATGAGGTATTTGTCAGCCCTGGTTCCTCCTCTTTGGGGAATAAAGGAACTATCGTAATTGAAAATTATGCTTCCTTCACGTACAGTGTCACAAATTGTTTTGGGCAAGGCTAGCTGCAGAAAGTAATTTGCTTTGAAATTTAATGATGATCTAGGATTTGTTATGTATTTTAAAACATTGGGCTAATTTATACACTAATTCTCAGTGTTTGTTTCCTTCCAGGTGTTCTTATTGATGCTATGAGAAAAGGCTACTGGATTATTTTAGATGAATTAAATTTGGCCCCTACCGATGTGTTAGAGGCACTGAACAGACTGTTGGATGATAACCGTGAATTGCTCATAACAGAAACACAGGAAGTTGTTAAGGCACACCCTCGGTTCATGCTTTTTGCCACCCAAAATCCCCCAGGACTTTATGGAGGCAGAAAGGTACGTAGCATTTGCGCCCTTCCTTCTTTTCTTACCACATCAAATAGTAAATCTTTCTTGGTAGGAATGAAATGTTTTTATCTCTGCTGAGTGATTTTTCTTTTTGTGGTGAATGGCAGGGCCTCCATTTTGGAAACTAGATGAAAAGGCCCTTTGTCCCCTATTTTTTCTGTGCATTTCCTAGGTGCTTTCTAGAGCCTTCAGGAATCGGTTTGTGGAATTGCACTTTGATGAATTGCCTAGTTCTGAGTTGGAAACAATCTTGCATAAGCGGTGTAGTTTGCCACCCTCCTATTGCAACAAGTTGATAAAAGTCATGCTGGACCTTCAGGTATTTCATTTCCCTATCACTGAACTTAGTTTCAAATGGAATGTGTCGATTTGATTTGGTGGTCAAAATTTGATAGCTTCTTTGGATAGAAACAAGAGTCTGTGCATTTATTTACTTATTTTTCAGAGTGGTTTTCTTTTATAAATTAACAATTTTATGTTATCTTAATTTTCTCATATTTAGACACGATGATGGTTCCCTATTTGTATATAATATTGAAACATTTAGGATGGAATTTGGCATAAGCAAACTAATTTTTGTTTTTTAAATGGATACTCTTCTTGAATGGACGTAATTAAAGAGCTCCTTTCAGTATGGTTCTCCCTTGTCAACTGCCAAGCTTCAGTTGATTTTTTGAAAAATTCGCATTTATTTCATGGGGTAAAAGTGTTCTTTATCAGAAAGTATATATTGTCAAATTACTTTCCAGAAAGCTAATAACTGTTAACACTCTTATCATTTTGTCCCCACGTTGTAGGACTAATCTTCCTGCATCTTTGATATCATTTGTATTATTTGTGATTGTTTTCTGTATGGCATATAAGAGGGAATTCCAATGTTATATTCTTTACTTACACATGAATTTGAACATTTTTCTTCAAATGATTAAAGTCCATTTACATTAAAAACTTACTCAGTGGAATGAAATCACTTAATGGGTGCTTAATTTGTTAGGAGTTTTGTATGTTGTATTACAAGCTTACCATTTAGGGCAACTAGTGCTGTTTTTCATTTGTTTTTTGATATTTTAATAGTCCTATCGCAGAAGTTCTTCAGTATTTGCTGGAAAGCAGGGCTTCATCACCCTTCGTGATCTGTTCCGATGGGCTGAAAGGTACAGACTGGCTGAGCAGACTGAGAAGGAGTATGATTGGCTACAGCATTTAGCCAATGATGGTATGTTTTCAATCACATGCATAAAGATAGGTCAAATGTGAAACTTTTTTGTTAAAATAAATCTTGCTCCAAATTGTGGTTCATATATACATTTGATTAGGTATTCCAGTCTCTAGTCCTAACTACTTTTATAAGTAATGCTAACCTTGCAGGCCTCTATGGTAATATGGATTGGTTGCTAAGGTTTTCTTACTTTGCTTCAAGTGGCCACATTTAGGAATTAAGATAAGATTTTCTTATTTCTTGCTTCAGGTGGCCACATGTGGGAGGATATGGCCATAGCCCCTTTGGGAGTTTAGGCAGGTTGGGTGGTAGCTTTTTGGGCCATTTATCCGCAGTGTGGTGACCACAGATAGTCCAACTTGTGCATTAGAGATATACAGACAACAGATGTATGAGATAAAATCAGAGTTCTGAGAGAAGGCAGTTATATCAGCTGATACTCAGGTTTGGTCATTTTGGTTTAATCCGTGGGAAAAATTGATGTTATTCTCCATGAAAGGATAGAAAGCATATCAGAATCTTCTGCTATGAAAAGTGCTGATTAGTAATTAATGGGGTAGTTAATAAGTAAGAAGAGTTGGGCCGGCCCGGTGGCACACTGGATAGTGCGCCGCTTGGGAAGCGTGGCGGCGCTCCCGCCCGAGGGTTCGGATCCCACATGCAGACCGGTTCCCGCTCACTGGCTGAGCAAGGCGCGGGAGCAACGCCGAGGGTTGCGATCCCGTTGCCGGTCCCCGGTCCGGTACGGGGGCAACACTGAGGGTTGCGATCCGTTGCCGGACACGGAAAAAGACAAAAGACAAAAAAAAAAAATAATAATAAATAAGTAAGAAGAGTAAATAAAACTAGTGCAAGAGAGTTTTATTTTCTCTCTCTTTTTTTTTTTTTTACTGGTAACGATTAGAGGAAGGAATGCATTTTATACTTTTATTTTTATTTTGTTTTTGTTTTTTATTAGCATACTAATTGTTATAAATCATACTTAATTCTTTATGCCCCTTATCCATTCCCCTCCTCCTCCCCCCTCTAAGAACCATGGATTTATTCTCTCCCTCTGATAGATTAACTGTTCCTCTGTTAGTTTGAGGAACACATTTTAAAAAAAACTTTTTTATTGAGGTATAACATACTGTAAAGCCTTTTAAAATATGTATATATCCATGTAAATCACCATCTAGACCAAGATTTGGAATATTTCCAACATCTTAGAAGGTTCCTTCAAGTCTCTTGCTAGTCTTTCCTCTCAGAATGTAACTACTACTCTTGACTTTTGTCACCACTGATTGATTTTGCCTGTGCTTGAGCTTCATCCAAATGGAGTCATGCAGCATGTACTCTTCTGGTTCTGGCTTTTTCACTCATCCTGATACGAGATTCAGCCATGCTGTTATGTGGGTATCAAGACTTCATTCTTTTTTATTGTTATGTGATAATCTGTTGTGTGGATAGTATCCATTCTCTTGTTGATGGACATGTGGATCATTTCTACTTTTTAGCTACATTTCTGCATATGTCTTTTGGTGCACACATGTTCATTTGTGTTTGGAGATATCTAGAAGTCATATTAATGGGGCATAGGGCAGTTTTCCAAAGTAGTTCTTTAGATTTCCCCTCCATCATTAACATATGAGAGTTGCTATTGCTCCATAGTGTCAACATCCCTTGGTGTTGCCACTAGACAGACACTTGAGGGCTCTTCTTTTTCCCTTCAGGCTTTATGCTTTTGGCAGGCCGAGTCAGGAAGCAGGAGGAGGTTGATGTGGTTCAAGGAGTCCTTGAAAAACATTTTAAGAAAAAAATGTGTCCTCAATCTCTTTTCTCCAAAGAAAATGTCCTAAGATTGCTGGGTGAGTATGCTAGAACCCCAGAGGAGTATGAATCGAGGTGTACTCATTAAAACCTAAATATCTATTCTGCCTTGGATAGGTAAATTTTCTACTCAGATGTCCACATTGGAATCTACATTCGGCCACATCGTGTGGACTGAGGGTATGCGGAGACTTGCGATGCTGGTGGGAAGGGCATTGGAATTTGGTGAACCAGTGCTGCTGGTTGGAGACACTGGGTAAAGTTCTGCAACAATATCTGATTGTTAGGGTTCAGTTCAATTCTATAGGATTACTTGAGCTAGGTGTGAAAGACTCATCATGAAAACATTTTGGCAATTTCCTTTCCCTCCCTTTCTTCATGTTTTTCTTTTTTTTAAAGAAGCAACTTAGGAAATGTACTATTGTTTACTTTTCTCTTCAGACCAGATTCCTTGTTTATGAGAAAGAATATCTTGCATCATTATCATTAGGAGCTGTTTGTGTGTATTCTTTTAAACAGTGAGATTCACTCTATAGGTACGTGGAGAAGAAGTGTCTCTTGAAAGTCTATAAAGATTGGATTTCTTTTCCATCCCTTAATGGTTGTTGGTAGAACTAGGAAAAGATAGAATTTGGGCAGTATATGCCCTTCTGGGTAAGGCACATACATGGGAGAGCACTGATGTTTTACAGAGGTGTGCCCTGGGCCTGGGGTGCTTCAGAGGTCCTGCATTAGATAGCTCTATCTGCTGCTGCAGTGAGGCTTCCCTCTTTTGGGTATTGTTGGGGAGGGGTGTTTGTTTATTATGTGTGTGTGTTTGGAACACATGCCTTGTTAATCTCTTTATCTCTAACAGGTGTGGGAAAACTACTATCTGTCAGGTGTTTGCAGCCTTGGCTAATCAGAAATTATACTCCGTCAACTGCCACTTACACATGGACGCATCAGACTTCCTGGGTGGGCTGCGACCAGTGAGACAGAAGCCAAAGGATAAGGTTTGTTCAGTAGCAAATGTTGATGTGTTCCTTCATTTAAAGAACTGCAGTTGGCTGTGTATGTAAGTGAACTGTGGTATTTTGTTCATGGTGCTATTTCTGGATCCAGGTTCTTCTTTGATTGTACATGCAGATCCTCAGAATTTCGCTGTTCTACAAGGGGCCTTAATGAGCATCCTGTCCTGCAGGTTCTTTTCCCTGTTCTCAGATCCTTTGTTCCTGCAGAATGACTACTTTACCCCGCTAGATACCAACTAGCTACATGTATATTGTCTTGTAGAGCCACCTGCCCTTTAATTCCCTCCACTTCTTTTCCAAACTATAGGAAGAAATGAACACATCAAGACTCTTTGAATGGCATGACGGGCCTCTGGTTCTGGCCATGAAGGAGGATGGCTTTTTCCTCTTGGATGAGATCTCGCTGGCTGACGACTCTGTCTTGGAAAGACTCAACAGGTGCATGTGTGAGAAGTTTGCTGTGTTTGTTTTCTTTGTGATGTGATTTTTATAGATAATAAATCTTGTGCACAGTAGTGCTCCTCATAGGTACATAGTAAATGTTTGAAAATGTTGATGGGTTACCACTTCTTTTGGCCTTAGCACTCAGGGTCTCCTTTAAAAGACCTAATTTTTCCTTTTTGCTGTCAATAATTAGAAAGATAGGGACTGTGTGACATTCGGACTAGAACAAATATGCCTAAGATAAAATTATTATTATTTTTTTTCCTTTTTGTCTTTTTTACTGACCGGTAACGGGATCGCAACCCTCGGTGTTGCGCCCGTACCGGGGACCGGCAATGGGATCGCAACCCTCGGTGTTGCGCCCGTACCGGGGACCGGCAATGGGATCGCAACCCTCGGTGTTGCGCCCGCACTGCGCTCAGCCAGTGAGCGGGAACCGGTCTCCACATGGGATCCGAACCCTCGGCGGGAGCGGGGCCGCACTCCCCAGCGGCGCACTCTCCAGTGTGCCACCGGGCCGGCCCCAAGATAAAATTATTTTTATTTTTTTTCCTTTTTGTCTTTTTTACTGACCGGTAACGGGATCGCACCCCTCGGTGTTGCGCCCGCACTGCGCTCAGCCAGTGAGCGGGAACCGGTCTCCACATGGGATCCGAACCCTCGGCGGGAGCGGGGCCGCACTCCCAAGCGGCGCACTCTCCAGTGTGCCACCGGGCCGGCCCTAAGATAAAATTATTTTTTAAGGCAAATTATATGTCTACTGTTTTAATTTTTTGAAGGAACTGGAATCAGAATCTTAGATCTTTGGCTGTAAGGCATCCCCAAACCTAAGACCAGTATGAGTCTTGATATAGCAACACCCATTTTTCTCTTTTTATTGAGGTATAATTTACATATCACAAATGTACACATTTAAATGTACAATTCAATGAGTTTTAATAAATGTACTGAATTTGCAACCATCACAATCCAGTTTTACAACATTACCATCATTCAGTAGGATCCTTTGTATAGGTTTCCTGGTTCCACTCTCTGCTTCAGGCAACCACTAATCTACTTTCTGTCTCTTTGTATTGTCTTTTCTTGATATTTCATATAAATAATCTGTTCTATCATTTAGCATTAATGTTTTGAGGTTCATCCATATTGCTGCATAACATTTGTTTCTTTTTATTTACAATACTATTGGATGTATCACATTTTGTTTTTCTGTTCATCAGTTGATGGTGTTTTGGTTGTTTCCACTTTGGGGCAGTTATGGATAGTGTCTACATCAGTACTTGCATGCAAGATACTCATTTTTAAGACAAATGCCTTAACAGGGGATAAATGTAAAAAGAAGTTCTTTTTCTTTTGATCAGAAATTCTGTTCCATTACACAGAACTTGGGATAGTGAGTCATTTTGAAATTTGTGATGGGAAACTATTAACTAAAGTGAAAGCTTAGCAGAAGAGATAACTTTCTTTTTCTTTCAAAGAGTATCCAAGACCACAAAATAGCAAGAATACGTAAGCCTTCTCCAATATTTTCCAATTTTTCTTTTAGTGTCCTTGAAGCAGAAAAATCTTTGGTATTAGCTGAAAAAGGCAGTCCAGAGGACAAGGATAATGAAGTAGAGCTATTGACTGCTGGGAAAAAATTCCGTATCTTAGCCACCATGAACCCTGGGGGTGACTTTGGAAAAAAGGAGGTAAAACTCTTTCCCAAAGCATAATTTCTTTCTAGTATTCGAAATCAACTTATTGGCACCTGTAAACATTGTATGTAATAATGCATTTGGAATTTTATGTTGGATAAAAACTGGATAAAATGTAAAAATCCTAAATGATATTTTTAAATTATTAGGTTGAGAAATAATTCTAACAGATAAACATTTTCTCATTTGACATCTCACTTTGTACATTACTGAAATGTCATTGTTTCAGTCACCTTTGCTAGCCCTTTATATATAGCCCTGTAAATGTATAAAAGAGCTCTTTGTGATATCTATTTTCCTAGTTTTATAGATGAGAAAAGTTGGAACTGAAATTTAAACTCAAGCACTGCTTTTGGAGTCCACTTTCTTAAACACTAGCCTGTCTTTATGAGTGATTTTTTTTTCTTTAAAGATGACCGGTAAGGGGATCTTAACCATTGACTTGGTGTTGTCAGCACCACGCTCTCCCAATTGAGCTAACTGACCATTCCTATATGGGATCTGAACCCGTGGCCTTGGTGTTATCAGCACCACACTCTCCCAAGTGAGCCACGGGCTGGCCCTTTTATGAGTGATTTTAACGTGACAAAATCACTAGCAGAAACCTTTTCTGGTTTTGCAGGTAGAGCATTATCTGTTCTCTTAAGGGTTATGTGAGGTACTGTCAGGCTGTTTCTAAAGCAAAGGGCAGAGGGTGGTTTCTTCTGTTCAGAAGGTTGTGCTCAGATATAGACAGGAACCAACAAACACCCCTGAGGATTTTAGGCTCCTGAAGCCTTTCAGTGGAGAAGTCAGCACCATGTGCTGGGTCCTATTCTGTTAAAGTTAGTAAGAGGGTAGTGTGGTAACAGTTGAGGGATGATGAAAGAAACAAAGATGTTGATCTTGAATGAAGGCACACAGGATTCTTGGTAATTGAAGTGGGAACATGATAGTTTGGGCCTCGTTTTCTTCAGTAGCATAAGAAGAAAGACGATCACTGTGGTTCAAGAAATGCTCTGAAGAGTTGGAATAAAATACATCACAGTTTCAGACTCAAAATATAAAAACTGGCTACTTGGCAAGTGGAAATACCATAGAGAGATCTGATTTCAAGGTTGTGTATGTTAACTTGCCTGTCAGGTTAGCTTAAGTTTTCCTTAAGACGGTGGTTGCTAACTTTTACCTAAGGGAAAGCTACTTTTTTGTTCTACCTGCCTGTGACAAGCAGAATGAGGTAGGATCCTGAACACCAGAGGCACTGCTTATCCAGGATGGTGACAAGGAACACTCAGGAATTCACTAGGTCTTTACTAAGCTACTCCTGAGTATGAACACTGTTCCTGGGCCTTCCATGGTAGGCCAATTAGACAATTGTCAAGTAAAAAGAAAGTGATGACAAACTAATAATTGCACACTTGGCATTGTAAACATTTGTGAACAGGAGTAACTCACCTTGGGGAAGGGAAAGAGGAATCTAGACAGAGGGCAAAGGCCCTAAGACTGGAGCACCTAAACAATTCTTTGTTATGCAAGAGGTAAGATACATGCCACCTTTTAATTTCACTCCCTTTGAGCCACATAAAAGTAGTTTTCTCGTTCTATTTCTTTTTTCTTTTTGTCTTTTTTCGTGACTGGTAAGGGATCGCAACCCTCGGTGTCGCGCCCGTACCGTGACCGGCAACGGGATCGCAACCCTTGGTGTCGCGCCTGCACCGCGCTCAACCAGTGAGCGGACTTCGGATCCCATATAGGGATGGCCGGTTAGCTCACTGGGTGAGCGTGGTGCTGACAACACCAAGTCAAGGGTTAAGATCCGCTTACCGGTCATCTTTTTTTATTTTCCTTTTTGTCTTTTTTCGTGACCGGTAACGGGATCGCAACCCTCGGTGTCGCGCCCGCACCGCGCTCAACCAGTGAGCGGACCGGTCTCTATATGGGATCCGAACCCTCGGCGAGAGTGCCGCCGCACTCTACTGAGTGCGCCACCGGGCCGGCCCTTCTCATTCTATTTCAAACAGCCCTTCTCTATGGGAGGATAGCTGTTTTCTAGAAAATGTTAATTATGTAAGTAAATGTAAAGTGAAAGGAAGAACATTTGCTTAAGGGAAAGAGCTCAGATTTGACTGGGGCTGGAATCTTACTTATACATCCCTTACTCTATAAGGCCTTGAAGCTCTGTACCACATCTATAAAGAGAGTGATGCTAATACTGACTTGGTGGGTGTGGTAGAGATTAATTAGATGACATATGTAAGAAGCCAGGACAAAAAAGTTCTTCAATTATTTATATATAGGTACAGTTTAGGTTAGAAAATAGGTGTGCAGATTAGGTTCACAAAATAGTTTAGTTTTATAAAATGGGTTTTCAATAAATTGTATCTAGTAGTAGAACTAATAAAAGAAGTATCTAGTATTTGCTGGACTTACACATAACATTCTTTCAAAGAATTTCTTTTCTAGCTTTTCTCATAGGTTTAAAATTCACTTTGGAGTCTGTGTTTCTTGTAGCTGTCTCCTGCATTAAGAAACCGGTTTACAGAAATATGGTGCCCTCAAAGCACAAGCCGTGAAGATTTAATTCAGATAATCAGTCATAATCTTCGTCCAGGATTGTCTCTGGGCAGAATAGATCATAAAGGTGAGAGTTTGGAGGTGGTGGCTGTGGTGATAATGGGTTGCTGGGTTGATAATTGGTTGGAGTGGGGGGTGTGATGTGTGTGTTATAGGACATTTGCCATATGTCCGTATGGTGTGTAATATGAGAAAAGAGATTAGTTTTTTAGTCATCTGAGCAAAGACTTCCCTTTAGGAAGGGCCCACGCTGAACTCCCATATTCACAGGGATACATGGTGCTGCCTGAACAGCTGGATCTTCCCATCCCATGGTGAACTTGCTTCTTTCTGTCTTGTTCCTACCAGTGTGACAGTCACTCAATGGCACAAGATTTGACTAAGTCTGTGGTTCTTAAACTCATCTGGAGGACTTGTTGAAATACAGCTTGTTAGGCTCACACCCAGTGTTTCTGATTTGGTAGGTCTGGGGTGGAGTATGGGAATTTACCTAACAAGTTCTCAGGTGATGCCATGAATGTTGATCCAAGGACCACACTAAAAACACTATATATGCCAGAATGCTTAAACAGTTGTATATAATGCTTTCTTTTGCCTTGCTGTACTTTCCAGTACATTAAGAAATTCCAGGGAGTTTCCACCTTGACAGATTTTATAGTTCTGTATATTATGTGTAAAAGTGTGAGGGACATATTTTTGTAGATGTCTTTGACAGAGCTGATATTAGCTTCTTGTATATTAAACATCTTCCTCAAAAGTTAGATCAAAACTCTTGCACAAAATACTGCGAAGTATAGTACTTAATACAGAATAAAGTATACAAGTTTTTTTTTTTTTTTTTTTAATTCAAAGTAGTTTTTAAGCTCTGTCTGTATAAAAATAAAAGCAGGGAAAGCATGTTTACTTGATATGTTTATATAGCCCAAAACACCTCATTTAGTGTCATACAATGAACGATGCTATTTCTTGTTTTATGTTTTTGTTATCCAAGCAGAAATTCAGTTGACTTTTAATGTGTTCAACAGTTTTCAAATTTAAATCATTAGAATTTTTACCTAGTAATTTAATGACTACTATTCAAATTCTTTAAATTTTCTCTTTATTAAATATCATTGTTATTAAGACTCCCAGAAAAATTTAACTTTTCATACTTTCAAGTGAAATTCTGAAACACATTTTTAATGATTCTATTTCTACTCAACTCTTGTTATACTGTATTTTTAAACAGTAGACGTTAATTTGCCTGGTAATAATATCATTTACATTTTTCCGTGATTGTTGATTGGTTTCTGAGAATGTTGGACTATGTTTTAAACCAACAAAATAACAACCAAGAAAAAAATAAGCTAACTCAAGTTACAACTGCTGTAAGTCCTGATTAAATGTGTTTATTCTTTTATCTTAAAACAACTCTTTAATAACTGGAAGAAATTATATATAAATAAGTTAAAATATTTTGCTCAGCCATGCGAATAACTTCCAGCCCAATCAAAGTTGGGAGCACAACAGAGGATGTGTGATGTAGCGGGGGAGGGACACCAAAGTCATAAGGTTGTAAAGAAGAACAGATTCTGGAAGGTCAGGATCCTTGGGAGAAAGCATTTGGTGACCAGCTGTACTACTTGTCATTTCCCTGGAAATATCTATATTTTACCCAACTAAAATGAAGAAATTACCATGTGCCTGCAATTTTCTGATATAATAGTCTCAAGTGTGAAGTGACCAAGTCATATTATAGCGAGTATACTGCTAATCTAGGTTACTTTAAGTACGTTAGGTGTTTTTTATTACTTGCTGCAAGATTAAGCCATGAAAGAATTCCAATATTTTGTGAAGTTCTATTGAAGAGATTTGTTTAGAAAATTCCCATTGTAAGTCATGAAGGCATTCAAAGTGCAATTAAGGAGAGACTTCTTTGCTCAGTATTCTATTCATATATGATGTTTCATACCATGTATAAAAAGCTTGTGTGAGTGAAGACTATATTCACTGATTAATGAAATGAGAAATTATTCTTTTGCTAAATTTGGGTTAAACCTATTTAATTTTCTTGGTACTTAACCTCAGTGTGGGAATCTTCCATTTTGCTTATAGTTGCCGCTTTGTCCTTTCTACTTAAATGGTAAATTTGTTTGTTTGTATTGGAACATCCTGGGGAGCCATAGAAGAGATTATTACAGACTAAAATGTCTATGAAATATAAAGTTTCCTTATTTCAAAATTAAAAAAAAAAAAGAACTAATGACTTGCTAGGTTGTGTGCTGTTTGCAATGACTCATTTATAGTGAGAATTCAAGTAAAAGGAGGAGGAAAATAAGGCAGAAATTCTTAAACAAGCATTGTTTGTCTTCAGGCTCTGCATTGGGGCTGGATCCCCTCAAGAGGTAACATCTGAATCTCCTATAGGCTCCTCATTCCTTTGTTAAATTATCTGGATTGTGACAAGAATGGCAGAGGATGCACTGCTGTTGCACTGCCATGGTTGCTCCATCACCAATGTGCTTCCTGCTTAATTGGAATGAATGATTTTTCCATAGGGCAGTAGCAAGGGTGCCCTGGGAACTTACCTCTGAGCCTCATAACTTGTCCTTAGGGAGCTTGTTTACTCCAGGCTTTCCAGGCTACATAGCAGCAAACTTCCCCAAGGAGGAATTATAGACCCTGAGGGAGCATGGAGAGTAAGCAAGAAGTGGCTTAAAAATTTTCAGCAGTTTTATCATCTGGAAATGGATCAGTGGGTCACAGTCTAAAAACTTTTTTTTTTTAAATTGTGAAATGTAAAATAGGAAACTAGACACAGCATTTCCCCCCATATTTTCTTTAAAGATGTGTAAGATTTAATGAATTTAATATTTCAACTAATTGTGTCATTCTAAATTAAATTCTGATCCTAATTACAGTACATAAGATATATTTACTGCATTATCTTTAATCAAAATATAAGTACCACTTGTGGGTTCTACTTAATTTCTCTAGTATTTTTAGTTCACAAAATTCTGTAGTTGTGCTATCCTTATGTTCATAGTATGAACAAAGCAGAAAAGATTGTATGAAATTGGGCCGGCCCGGTGGCGCACTGCTACAGTGCGCCGCTTGAGAGCGTGGCGGCGCTCCCACCGAGGGTTCGGATCCCACATACAGACCGGTTCCCGCTCACTGGCTGAGCGAGGTGCGGGCGCAACGCCGAGGGTTGCGATACCGTTGCCGGTCCCGGCCCGGTACGGGCGCGACACTGAGGGTTGCAATCCGTTGCCGGACATGAAAAAAGACAAAAAGGAAAAAAAAAAGATTGTATGAAATTGATGTATGTTTTAAAAAAATATTGACCTATGAAAGGCACGTGGGCTGCTTTTTCTATTCTTGTACTTTTATAAGCGAAACCTCAAAGCATTCTGTTTTCATTAAAATGACATATTGTTTAAAATTATTTCCCTGAGTTGTATTCTAAAAGTGGAAATAAGGAACTGCATAGATCCCTTGGTTATGGTCAGATTGCTCTCCAGAAGGATTCACAAGGCTGCCGGCAACTTGTTTGCCACAGTCCCTGCAACGGGGTCTTTTCATTTTTTAGTATATTGAAACCCATTATTTTGTCCTTAATTTAATGGATATTTACCAATGGGTATTTAAAATGTCACTTTCTTTCATCACTAGTGACATGGAACATTCCTTGTGGTTTTTTAAAAAAAACTGACTCATTTTACATATCGATGCTCACTCTGCGTTTTTGAGTGGTGCTCTTTATTACGTTTATCACGCAGGCTTTGATATTTCGTTACCTTTTAATATTTATTTTAAAAAATACATACATGGATCCACCTACTTTACTTTTGATAGCCTTTGGTTTCTTTAATAATCATGATTTAAGTTCCCTCTATTAATGGATACATTTTTTCCATTTTCATTAAGTCCTTGATTTACCTCAATTTTATTACATTCAGCAGTGTGGATCTAAGTACTAGTATTTAATATCTAGTTATTGAAATGGCATTTAATTTCTTTCCTTATTGTTACTGGGATTTCCCCCATGCTTTTTCATTTCAAGATATTTAGATATGTATTTTGTCTATAATCAATCTTCTTCTAACCAATTATTTTTCTTCTCACCAATTCACAATATAGCCTTCAAGGCTGTTGCTGTATAGTTTACTTTATATTATAGCAGTGCTGATTCCTCCCCCTCATTTTTTATTTCTTTTTTTTTTTTAAACATTCATTGGTATTTATACTTTTTAGATAAATGTTTACCATCAACATCAGAAATTTTTTAGGCCGGCCCGTGGCTCACTCGGGAGAGTGCGGTTCTGATAACACCAAGGCCACGGGTTCGGATCCTATATACGGATGGCCGGTTAGCTCACTGGCTGAGCGTGGTGCTGACGACACCAAGCCAAGGGTTGAGATTCCCTTACTGGTCATATATATATTTTTTTTTTTGAAAAAAAAAAAAAGAAGTTTTATACTTTACTAAATTTACTTGACATTACTTTGAATCTATATATATGACTTAAGGAGTATTTTGTTTCCAGACAAATATTTTATGATAAGAAATTATAATATTTAGGAGTTATTCAACTTGAATCATGAAACAATTTGTGAACCCTCTAATTTGCAGAATTCTGACTGATGGATGTATAGATTAAAAAAACACCCAAAAACCTGAAATAAATGTCACTGAAAAGATGGGATTCCCCGTAACAATGAATATAATATGTATTTAAAACAAATACACTCCACTAAATACACATAAAATTATAAAATATAATTTTTTTGCAATGGTGGAATGCTATTTGCAAATCCCTTGGGAATATGTTAAAAGCTATGGACTCCTTTCCTTTGAAAAGTACATTCACAAAACTTTGCATATAATTTAAAGAGCATAGACCTTCTTCTAGGCCATCTGTGGGCCCCAGGTTATGAACTCACCTTCTGGGATCTCCTATAAACATTGTATGCTTTTGCTTCCTTGTTTGTTAGGGGCTGATGTAGCTGAGGTGATGCTGGATTTCATTGATTGGCTGACCCACCAGGAGTTTGGCCGAAGATGTGTGGTCAGTATCAGAGATATCCTGTCCTGGGTTAACTTCATGAACACAATGGGGGAGGAAGCTGCTTTGAAAAGGCCAGACACCATCTCCACCGTAACATCTTTTGTCCACGCTGCATGCCTGGTGTACATAGATGGAATAGGTTCAGGTATGTTGTCTGTTAGCTGGTGGGGATGGGAGATAGGGTAAGCAGGAGTAGGAAAAGGAGCAAGCCCAGGCCTCTGACCCAGGTTTTTGCGGAATCACTTAGTCTAACCTTTCCAAAACTCAGGATGGTTTTCCCTTTCTTTGTACTCTTTAAAAGATGGTTAACATAAAACATAGGCTAAAACTTCTCAAAGCTTATGGACTATATACTTAATAAATGTGTAGTGGTGATTATGAGCAGAAAGAAGACTGTTGAAAATATCCTTGCTTCTGAAGCAGTAGATAATTCTTAATATGACTGGTCATTTTTAGTTAATGGAATGAATCCTTTAGTTTGTTTTAAGTTTACTACTATTTCTTAAAATTCTGTAATTACTGGTTTTTCAGCCATGAAGATTGGTCAGTAGTGCCACATTAGTTACTCTATCTCCAGGCTGATTTATCATTGAGTAACTGGAGTAGTACCTTACTGAAGAAGCTTCTGCTTAATTGATAATCTGTAAACTGGGGTAATGGGGTGGTGTCAGACTTCTTCCTTGGGACTCCTTTCACTACAGATCATACTTAGGCTGAATTCTCCTAGATTCTCATCCCCAGGAACCTGTGCTAGAGCTTTTGATAAATGGTTGTAAAGCTTGGTGGGTGCTGTTGTCATGGCATGATTCTTTGTCTTTTAGGGGTAACTTCCTCTGGGTTTGGTACGGCTCTCTTGGCTCGAAAAGAATGTCTTAAATTCCTAATTAAGAAACTTGCCAAGATAAACCGACTTACAGAATGTCAGAAAAATGAGCTGAAGATTTATGACAGACTGAAGGCCAAAGAATTCACTGGGATAGATAACCTTTGGGGAATTCATCCATTTTTTATACCAAGGGGTAAGAATGATTTTAGATAAAATATTCTCTTTCTGTAGATCATAGATACCTTTATTGTGACTTTTTGAGTTTTAGTGTATTGTACTCATGATTATTTTTGAACTAGTTATCTGAGTTAGAATCTGATTTGGTGTAACCATAATTGTGTAGCTGGTTCAAAATCTATAACTTGCATGTAAAAATAGGGGAAAAGATAGACTTCAATTTATGAATAGATTTTCTTGTTAAAAATTCACCTATCTGATTATCACTTGGTGCCTGGAACAAGAGCTTTTCTATAGTAAAGCTCTAAACCTTAATAAAGTTGTCAGTAACTCTTAAGTTTTCTACAAAGGCCTGTTTAGCCCATAATGTATCCTATAGAACCTTATCAAGCATTTATAAAAACAGGTTTTTTGAATCCTTGAGGGATGGTATTATTTTGTCATTCATCTTTCTGTCCCTGGCATCTGGCATGTATGTAACGTAGCAGTTGTAAGCACTCAGAAAATGTCTGTTGATTGAGTGAATGGATGAATGAATATGATTACATGGGAAATGCAGTAGTCTTATCAGACAGTGGGCTTGAGTTCTAATCCTTGCTGTCATTCTTACTGGCTTGATTCTCCCCTATATTTAAATGAGGCAGTTCAGTATCTTCCAAGACATTCTTAATTTTTCAGATTGTTGCTTTCATAGCAGGGTCGTGTACTTAGTGTCCCTTCCTTTCTCTCTACATTAATAATTGCTGAGTGCCTGAAATATACAGAGGCTCAGTGGCAGTTACCAAGAGTTCATTGGTGAACAGAACCAGCCCAGGTTCCTGACCAAATGGAACATTGCTCTTTCCCTCTCCTCAGATCTCTTTCTTCAGTAGTACTGTCTTCATCCCTGTTGGGTCTGCATGATCAAACCATTAGATTCCTTCTCTAAGCCATTGTTACAGTATTCAGTGCTCCTGTGTAGGAGCTATATGCCAGTAGCCTGGGCCTGGGGTGGTCCTTTCATCTGCTTGCAAGGATGAGGAAATAGATGTTTTCCTAGTCCCACTACCTCCAAACTGGTATACCCGTAGCTTTTTCTAAGAGACATAGTGGCACAAATGTTAAGTCCTGTAAAAGTTATTATTAGTCCTGCACTTCAGTTACCTTATGGGTTAAGGACATACCCTGAATTGTCTTGGTGGCCTAAAAACGTTGAATGAAATTGTTTATATGGAACTGAGTGGACTATATGCCTAGCTTACACTTGGCTTTTAGGAAAATACCTCCTTATAAAGGTACAAGTACATGTAGTAATTCAGGGTGTAGGTTGTGAAAAGAGAGATGTGTGTTTGCAATTAGAACTATGTATGTATGTACATGTTTGTAGGAGATGGAAAGATCTGTGTAGTAGGCACAATTGGAGAAAGTATGCTCCTGACTACTTTTGTAAAGCATTTTATGGATGTGGAGTGATGAAATGTTGAAGTAGAGGCCAAACATTTTCACTGCAGATAGTACTTTCCTGACTGATAGCCTGTTTTGTAGATTCTTTAAGATCTTGAGTTGATGTGTATATATGATTTCATGATGTACAACTTATATGTGGTTTTGCTTTTCTCCACTTCAGGACCTGTCCTACACCGGAATAATATTGCTGACTATGCACTCAGTGCAGGCACCACAGCTATGAATGCCCAGAGGCTCTTGAGGGCTACGAAACTGAACAAACCCATTCTCCTAGAGGGATCTCCTGGTGTTGGCAAGACGAGTTTGGTGGGAGCATTAGCAAAGGCTTCAGGAAATACCCTTGTTCGAATCAACTTGTCAGAGCAGACGGTAAGTTTAGTCATTCTATAGCTGATTGGGATAGGTATAGATAATAAATGGTTAGGGCATCATGAGTACCCTAAATATTTCATTTGGTGATAAAACAACCAAATATGACCTTCCAAACTGATTCTGCTTCTCTCTGTATGCTTTATTCTGATTTAGTATTTCATCTGTATTTTACTGTATTAACACTATAGCGTATTTACAATATTACAGTATTTTAGTATTTACTATAATATAACCCAACTTATTTTTTTCCTTTCTTAAAAAACTTAGTAGAAATAAAGTGACTTTTAAACAGTCTTATGAAAATGTGGGACAGAGATGGCAAATTAAATGAGAATCTTTTGGAATGGGGCCTACATTGTTATTGCTGGGTTTTTTTTTGGTTTTTGCTTTGTTTTTTCTTTTCTTTCTTTTTTTTTTTTTAAACTCACCAATTAACTTCCAAGTATAGCCAAGGCTGGGAGCTATTTCTTTAGAAGGCCAGCTCAAATTGATTGATACATGAACCATTGTGATGAAAAGGTTCTTGGGACATGCTTAGGCTCCTGGTAAAGAGTGCTGGGATTGGGGCTGGCTGGTTAGCTCATTTGGCTAGAACATGATGTTGTGGGTTTAAATCCCTGTACTGGCCAGCCATCAAAAAAAAAAAAAAAAAAAAAAAAAACAGAGTGCTGGGATTGGTTAGTTCTATCATGGTGTAAAAAGGAAGAGTAGTTGCAGAAGGCACCAGTATTTATCATTTCAGATTTACGGTCTCAGGATCTTGTTAATTCTTTTTGTAATGTTGACTCTTCCTCGTTTCTTACCCCTCTCAAAGGACATCACAGACCTATTTGGAGCAGATCTGCCTGTTGAAGGTGGCAAGGGAGGAGAGTTTGCCTGGCGTGATGGTCCCTTGCTGGCAGCTCTGAAGGCAGGCCATTGGGTTGTGTTGGATGAGGTGAGGGTCCTGTTTATTATGCCCACTATGGGACCACATGTGTGAGGAGCAGGCATACTTTCCAAAGCTCTAGGGCATTTCTCAGTGATTGATCATTCTGATGGTTGGTAAAGACAGATTCTCTAGTGACAATATCCTCCATGATTTCTTTTAAGAGTAAGATAGGTCACTTGGCAGAACACACATACAGAAGTTTCTCTACACATAACCTACAAACTCTCTTTCAGAGGAAAACTGCATCTTGGCTAGTTTATTTCCAGTCTCTGGCAGGCTTGCTGTGCTTACATTTATTTTAGAGGTGTTTTACAAATAGTGTCAAACACACCCATGTTTTATTAGTGCCTCAGAGAGACTGGGGAAAGACATACGAAATGACATACAAAAATGATGAGAAAGTGATGATGAGAAAGTGATCAGTGCTATATGTGCATATTGGATAAATTATTGATCAGAAGGAAGAGCACATCATGAGACATGATAAATACTGAGTCTTCATGACTGACAGATAGCTAAAGTTGGATCAGTTTGGAATGTGCAGTGTTAATTCAGGAAAAGGCTAGAAGAATTTGTGGACCTGAAATGATTAGAGTGATGAGTATGCCACAGATAAAACTTTGAGCACACGCCCCAGCAGTTTCCTTAGATTCAGACTCCTCTGGTTCTGAATATCAGACAGAGTACTGTGGGATTCCTATCTGCTGAGTTGCTTCCTGCTACTCTTGGGGCATTGTCAAGGAGAGGGAGTTTTTTTTTGTTTGTTTATTTTCAGATTTTTTTGGAAAAAGATGTCTGAAAGAATATTCATTAGCCAAGAAAAGAGAAAGCCTAGTTTTACTGTTCAATGCTACTGACCATACTCATATTTGGTAGAAATGCATCCAGGGACTGAAAGACATTCTGAGCTTGCAAACACACTTGAGCAGTTTTCTGTTTGGGAATATACAGAGATTGTGCTTTGTAGTGCTTATGTAAATATGACATTTGAAATTCTAATATTAGTTAGTCTGACTTTTACCTATTTGCATTTTATTGATTTGCATTTTCCCAATCAACTTTTTCTGTTATCTGAAAACCACCCATGCTTCACATCCCTGAACTCTGAACTCAGTATCTGAAGATCTCCGTTCAGCTCTTCATTTCTGGTATAAGAACCCCCTATAATTGTTCTTTTTGTTTACAAAACTGTGAGTGGAAGTTGGCTGTATTGATCCACTTTATGTTGTTTATATCATGACTTTGAATCTCATTTGGAGATTTGTTCAATACTTCAGCTGGGAAAGTATATAAAGAGCTATCAAACCTTTTTTATTCCCTACAATTAGTGTGAAAATTTAAAAAACCCAGAGTGTGAAAATGAAATATCTGTGTACTGGCAAGTTTTTTTGTTGTTATTTACAGAATAGATCAGTATAGGAGCTTATAATGGATACAATTTAACATTAGAGAAGATTTTAAATGTTTACAATTCAATGTGAACATTTATTTAGTTTACTTAAAAATGATTGATATACATTTGGCTCTCTGTGTCCATGGGTTTTGCATTCATGGATTCAACCAGTTGTGGATAGAAAATATTTAGGTGGAAAAAATTGTGTCTGTACTGAACACATATAGGCGTTTTTTCCCTTGTCATTATTCCCTAATCAATAGAGTATAACTATTTATATAACATTTACATTGTATTATGAGGGGTCTTCAAAAAGGTCATGGAAAGATTCGTATTATCTTTTTTTTTTTTTTAAAGATGACCGGTAAGGGGATCTTAACCCTTGGCTTGGTATTGTCAGCACCACGCTCTCCCAAGTGAGCCACGGGCTGGCCCTCGTGTTATCTTTTAATTTATTTTTCCAAGAAATTTTTGAAGTACTCTTGTGTAAGCTAGAAATGATTTAAAGTATAAGGGAGGATGTGCTTAGGTTATATGCAAATACTATGCCTTTTTATATCAGGGACTTGAGGATCCTGTTTTGGTACTTGCGTGAGGTCCTGGAACCATCCCCTAGGGATACCAAGGGAAAACTGTATATATAACACATCTAAACTCTCTTTGTGATATATGTGAAACAAAGAATAATAAAATGAATGCACATCAACTGATCACTCAGCTTAAAAACTAGTGTTACCAATATCGTTTGAGCTTCCTCCTATTGAAGATAACAGTATCTTACTTTGCTGCATATTATTCCCTCGTTTTTTGTTATAGTTATACAACATATTTAGTGAAACAAACAAATATATGTCCTTTCTTCTCCAAATAGCTTAACCTGGCTTCTCAGTCTGTATTGGAAGGACTCAATGCTTGTTTTGACCACCGAGGAGAAATCTATGTTCCTGAGTTAGGAATGAGCTTTCAAGTGCAGCATGAAAAGACGAAGATTTTTGGGTGTCAAAATCCTTTTAGACAAGGAGGCGGGAGGAAGGGCTTGCCTAGGTCTTTCCTTAACAGATTCACTCAGGTAAGATTTGCTGTTGCCATAGAGACCAAAGGTAGAATGTCTGGAGGTGATAAAACTGCTGTCAAGGACCTCTTAGATGCTTGTTCTAAGAATGAGACAGGATTAGTTTAATGATCCTCTTTGTCTTCACATGATGAATATTAATGCAACTGATTCCCGTCATTATTCCTCTCCTGGTCTGAGTCACTTTGTCTTATGCCCCGGAGGATCTGGTGTGTTATCAGTTGGAGGAGAGTGAGGTTACCACCCTCTTCAGGATTCTGTTAACTGCAGGCAGGGATGATGGCCAATCTTGACCTTATCAAGTGTCTGTGTCCTATTCAACCATTTAAGAAAAATTTATAATGAAAGTAATGCATTTTAATTAAAGAAAAGAATGGACAGAAAACTACCGTGAAGAATAAGAATTAAGTATTCCCCAATCATTATTAACATTTTATCTTTTCTTATGCTTTTATTCCTGTTTGCAGAGTGGGGTGTGTGTGTGTATGCTTGTTTTAACATCTTTTTTTAGAGTTTGGCTAATCTAGAGGTTTGGAAATGCCACTAGATGTTAGCTTTCCTTAATGTCTCTGTCCCTTAATGATTAAGAATTTGCTGAGTAACCTTTTTTTTTTTTTTTTTGTCTTTTTTTGGTGACTGGTAAGGGATTGCAACTCTTGGCTTGGTGCCGCACAGCGCTCAACCAGTGAGCGTACTGGCCATCCCTATATAGGATCCGAACCCGCAGCCGGAGCACCGGTGCACTCCCAGTGCTGCACTCTCCCGAGTGCGCCACGGGGTTGGCCCTGCTGAGTAACTTTTAAGAACATTTTATTATGAAAATTTTCAAACTGGTTGAAAAGTTGAATGCATTTTACAATGAACACTCATATACTCACTATCCAGAATTTTGAAATCATTTTACATTATACATATGAAAATTTTAAAGACAAATCTGAAGGTACTTCAAAAAGTTCACGGAAAGATTCATATTATCTTAATTCTGTTTTTCCATGAACTTTTTGAAGTATAGTTTTTAGAAAATTGCATGTATCTTTCCTTTAATTCATTACAATGGAGCTAAAAAAACCAAAAAAGCCTCTGTTCTCTATATTTTGAAGATTTTATGATTCTTTACCCTAAAAAATACAATAAAAGAAATTTCTGTAACTGAAAATTATATATATACAACTCAATTATTTTTACTTCATGTTAAATAAAGATATCACATATAACAAGGTGTGTTAGTCATTTCTAGAGTTTGATAAAAAGAGTGATGGCATTTCTTCATGTTATTTTTGAATTTTACAGGTTTTTGTGGATCCCCTTACGGTAATGGACATGGAGTTTATTGCCAGTACTTTGTTCCCAGCCATTGACAAAAATATTGTTAAGAAAATGGTTACTTTCAATAACCAAGTAAGTACTTATTTATATTAATTGTTCTGTTTTCCTGGCTGTATTTGAACTAGCATTTTCTCAACATGGGACTCTACCAAATTACCAGTCTCTTTAACTACAATAAATCACTTAGAATTGTATACAAGTTTCTGGTGGAAGGCAAGTTGCTCACTTGAGGATTATAGTAATTTCATTTTTTATTGTGAATACCATTGTTAATGTTTTCAGGGTATTCCTGGCATTTGGCAGTCTGGGTTGAGAAGAGGAGGCATCTGAATCAAGCCTATTAATTTCTGTTTCAATTACATATACATTTGTAGTACGTTATGCAGTGCCTGGCGGCAGGACATGTTTCCCAATAAGGGTAATTTCTTCCTAGATTGATCATGAAGTGACTGTTGAAAAGAAATGGGGACAAAAAGGAGGACCCTGGGAATTCAACCTCCGAGACCTTTTCCGCTGGTGTCAGTTGATGCTGGTTGACCAGTCCCCTGGATGTTATGATCCTGGTCAGCATGTGTTTTTGGTCTATGGTGAAAGAATGAGAACTAGGGCAGACAAAGAAAAGGTGAGTTTCACAGTTGCTCTTTGTATTTCTTTCCATCTGAAAGCTGATTTCTTCCTAAGGGAGAGAAAGAACATTCTCTCAGGAATAATACCAAGCCTAGTAAAGCTGCTTGGAAATCTAGAAGTTAAGAGAACCGATTAAAGATTCATGTATCTTAGGGTCAGTCCATGGAGTAGTTTGTTTTGGAGGACACAATTTGCCTATCTGCCTAAATCCGATGATCACAACCTTTCTTAAAATAGTATTGCCCACCAGTAATGAAAAACTAGGTCTGTGACACTTTTCAGGCACAAAGGTGAGAAGCAGGAGGAGACGGGTGGTACCCCATAGAAGAGGCGGGTCTTCTATTTTGTTTTTATATAAATGTCATATTACAAAGTGTTTTATCTAGAAAGTATAAATAGCTACAAAGAGAAGATATTCTGTATCTAAGTGAAAACTAAAATATCTGCTTGTAAATAGAAAATAACACTAGAATTCCCAGCTTGAGGAATTAACATGTACATTTTGGTTTGTGGTATTTAAAGTCCTGTCTCACTAAATGCTCACAATAGCTGCAGGTGGGGTGTGCTGTCATGATCTCTTACAGGTGGTGATCCAAGACTCAGAGTTGTGGGATCTCACAAGTAGCAAAGCTAGCCCTCCAGTCCAGGCCTTCTCTACTTTGTCTGCTGTTCCTTTCTACTACACCTCACTGTTTAAAAACAAGTTAATATACAAATCCATGCAGTAGAAGCAGTAACTACATTCTTTCTTCTGCTGCCCAGATCCCTTATGTGGTATTCAGAATCTAGCCAAATGCTAACAAATCATTTGTTACATGCAAGTGTCTTTTAGTCATTGGGTCGGGAGAAAATGTTCAGCTAATATTTTTTTAGCAGCTTTATTGATACATAATTCACATACCATCAACTAGTATTTTAATTTCTTCATCCACTTATTAGTTTTAGTATATTAATTGTGACGAAGATACTGGCCCATTGTTGACTGGTATTAATCAGATGGTAGGTGACTGTGGTGTATGGAAGGATTCCATTACTCTTCCAGTTAGGAATTATTGTTATTAACCAAATAGGTATTTTCTGAGAGAAAAAGTTCAGGAAAATAATAATAGAAGGAAAAAGGCTGTAAAGCTAGTAGGATCCATGTGAATTGAATCTGGTTTTATAAAACCAAATCAAGCAGCTAGACTTTGAATATATTTGTAATTTTAACCCTCCCGATAAAATAGAATTGCTCACAGCTCCACGGTCTGTGACTCTGAGGTACCCCCTCTGGCAGCTCAGTCTTTGTGGGCCAGGATGTAGCTATGACTCTGACACGGGGGAGAAGAGATGCTCTGGAGGTTTGGGCCTGCAGTACAGAATACAGCAGCAATTTTGTAATCACAGCAAGTATTGCTCAGTGGTCACTCACGTTCCAGGGTGTGAGGCACTGTTTAATGGTGACTAGCTTCTGGAACTGTGGGACTCAGCAATATTCTAGTCTCTGAGAGCAGGTGCAGTGGAAGCAATTACCCAGAATGGCAGGGCGCAGCTGTCATTTGGGCCCTGGGGGACTGGGAGAAGCACAACACTGACTTCATTGCCTGGAGAAAGGGGTGCCTCAGCAGCTCAGTCTCTAGGTGGCTCGTCCAGCTCCAGGGAAGCAGAGTACTAGAGTTGTTCATCCTGAAGGACAGGGTGTCTCAGCTCAGCCACTGTTCCGTTTCCCTTGAATGCAGGGTGTTGTGTCAGCTCAGCCCCAGGATGAGTGGCTGCTCTTGCTCTGCCAAGCAGCTTCTTACCCAGAGCACTAATTCCCAAGGGTGCAATGTGCTACTTCAGTATAGGCCTGAGCAGATGGGGTACAGGTGCTAATTGGAAGGGTAGTTGGAAATTCCCCTGGAAGGAGTGTGCATCTTTAGCTATGGGCGAAGGGTGGAGGGCACAGACACTTGGGAGGGGTAGGTTGAGGAGCTCCATTGCAGCTTAGCCATTATAGGGTATAATAGCTGTTTGCAGCTGCCAGTGGGCAGGGGTGGCTCAATGATGGCTTAGCCTCTGGGATGAAAGGTTGGTACTCACCCCTGGGGACACACCCCAGAAGTAATTGTTCTGTTTCCAAGATAGCATAGCAGCCATTTGTCACAAAGGGCAGGGCAAAATTCCTCTTGGGGGAGAACAACTGTGTAGACTCCTGGCAGCTCTCTCAGCTGGGCTCAGTGCCTTTGAGAACTGCAGGGGTTTCCAGTGGTGAGGACAGTAGGTATCCAAGTGTTAATGGTGAGTGCTGGAGTCCTCTTGCTTACCTTTATCCTGCAGGGAGAAGTCTCTCCTGGTACCCAGTTGGTTCTGGCTGAGGGAAGAGTGGTGGAAGCTGGGTGGCTATTTCTGTGTTCACCAGGATTTCTGTTACTCCTTTGATGTACTCTGGTGCTCTCCTTTAGTTATTTTCATTCAAATGTAGTTGTTCATTCATTGTTTTGTCCTTGTGGGAGAGATGAGCTTTAGGGTCTTCTAGTCGCCCTTTTGCTGACATCCCTGAGACTCTTAAATTAGTGTTTTTTACACACCTCTGTCCCCTCTTCCTTATTCCTCTTAGATTTCTCAAAGAAATTCAAAAAAGAAATAGAGTTAATGGAATGTTTTCTAAACTACTAAAAAGGGGATAACTGTAAATGATTGGATAGAGGACTAACTTTGGTTGTCATGTCTATGTAAATATTTGGAGGGTAACACTGATGTTTTTGGAGGCAGACTGGCTTAGATTTAAAATCAATTACCTACCATGGGCAAATTCTATAACTTGTCAATCCCATTATCCATATCTATAAAATAGAAATGACACCTATTTTGCAGTGCTATAAGTATCAAAAATAATCTATTAAAGTACCTAATACAGTGTTTGGTATGTAGTAGGTGGTCAATACATGGTCATTATTCTTCATAATCTTCGTATTACTATACTATTCCCTTCTTTCCTCTTTTTGTCTCTACGTTCGCCATAGTGTCTGTGGCATCATGTTAATTTATGCTGCATTCTCACTGGAATCTCAGTTTGGGACTGTGTGACTACTTTGTTCTTGAGCTCAAGTCTACTTTCATTCCAAAGAATTAAATGAATGCAGTCTATTCTTTTTATAAGAGAAAATGCAAAAGGACAAGGAGACTGTGCCTAGTGTTCTCATTGCTGTGCATATTTTCTAGAAGTACTCATTTTACATGTTTAAGAACATTACCAGTAGAATGATTTGTGTTTTGATTACATCATCTTCTTCCTTTAGGTCATTGCTGTATTCAAGGATGTGTTTGGTTCAACTTCCAACCCATACATGGGAACCAGACTATTTCATATCACTCCCTATGATGTTCAGGTGAGGAGAGTAGGATAATTCTCTATTCTTTTACAATTTTCTGTGGTTTCTTCTGCTCCTTCTACCAGGCACACTTGTGGATTCTCACTGGCATGTCTTTTCAGATGGGCTACTCCGTCCTTTCCCGTGGCAGCTATGTTCCTCACCCGTCCCGCCGACCCCTGTTGCTCCTTCACCAGTCATTCCAGTCTCTGGAGTCGATCATGAAGTGTGTGCAGATGAGCTGGATGGTCATCCTTGTGGGGCCTGCCTCAGTGGGCAAGACCAGCCTTGTCCAGCTTCTGGCACACCTTACTGGCCACACATTAAAGATCATGGCTATGAACAGTGCAATGGATACTACTGAGCTTCTGGGCGGATTTGAGCAGGTAACTGGTCTGCCTTCACTTTTTCCTGCAAAACATAGTAAATCCCATGGCCTGATTAAGGGTCTTCTGTATTGGTGGTGACTACAGGTAAAAGTATTCTCTAACTCAGGTGAATGGCTATGATGAGTTTATGTGCTCTGTAAATTGCAGGTTGATCTTATACGACCTTGGAGGCAGTTGCTAGAGAAGGTGGAGGGTACTGTAAGGGCACTGCTAAGGGACAGCCTTATTATCAGTGCTGATGATGCAGAAGTAGTACTGCGAGCCTGGAGTCATTTCCTTCTGACATATAAGCCCAAGTGTCTTGGAGAAGGTGGTAAAGGTATCACGATGGAGATAGTCAATAAGCTGGAAGCAGTATTATTGATTATGCAGCGACTCAACAATAAAATCAACTCGTTCTCCAAGGCAGGTATGTATATTAGGATTTGTGTATCAGACACTTACCATTGCCTGATATCGTGTCTATCTGTAGGTAAATTATTTGTAAATGTAATGCCATATTTTAAACATCAATGATTATTAATAATTAAAACTTAGAAATATTTGTCTTAGTGAAATGAAGCTGAGATAAAGTGTGCTTTATTTTGTGTGCAATCAGCTATAATCAAATCTTTAAAAAATTAGGCTAGAAGTTTCAAGCTTTCTTTTCATAAACTTTTAGTTTCTTTTTGTTATTGTTGTTGACTGCTTTGATTTGAAATTAAGTGCTATGGGTGATGATTTTTGCCTTGACATTTCAGAGTTTGCCAAACTTGTGGAAGAGTTCCGAAGCTTTGGGGTGAAGCTTATGCAGTTGGCCAGTGGCCGCAGCCATGGCACATTTGAATGGATTGACAGCATGTTGGTTAGGGCCCTGACGTCTGGAGACTGGCTTCTGATGGACAATGTTAACTTCTGCAAGTAAGAACCTGACGCCCAATCACAAGTAGTCCTGATTAAAATTTGATATGTGCTTTGTCAAAGTAGAAACCCAGGTGAAAGCTCTAGTATTTTTAGTCCACTATTTTTCTTAACTAGATACACATCTTGAACGGTATTCTGTAGATAGTGGTAATTTGTCATTAGACAGATGTAGGATTTCAATTCTGTATAATAATTTTGAGTTAGGCCTTTTTATTCAACATCAGAAATCTTTCTTTGGTTTGGGTCCTTGAGTGCAGATTTTTGAAATGTGGTATGTGATACAGGACAGATGTGCATTATTGACAACAATTCAACTCTGTATCGCTTTTGATCCTACAGTAAAGGAAAGGGCTAGTGTGAAACTACTGTATATATACAGTTAGTGTAACAGAAGCTGCTACAGGTTAGATGATGGCTTTCTCTTCCTGGAGCTTTTTTTTTTAATATTTCAAATTGAAGTCCTGCTACCTTAAATGGATTTAATAATGTTGGGAATGGGAGAGGGGAAGGGGGAAAGTGAAAGGGTTATAACGCAGGGAACTTACTATGATTTTCCTTAATTTTATTTTTTATTTATTTTTTTCCAACAAATATTTTGTGTATCTGTTGTGTATAAAGCTTTAGGCCCTGTGCCTTGGGAAGTGAGAAGGGATGGGGGGATCTGCTCTTGAAAGAGATCACAATTCTATATGGGGGAGTGATCCATACCCAAAGGAAGACATGGGTCAAAAGCAGTTGGAGGCCTGTGCAAGGAAAGTAGAGTCGATGCAGTGTGTTAGCCTGTCCACCAACTGAATTCTGTCTGTGTAGCCCCTCAGTGCTGGATCGTTTGAATGCTTTGCTTGAACCTGGAGGTGTCCTCACTGTTAGTGAGAGAGGAATGATAGATGGATCCATTCCCACGATAACACCAAATCCCAATTTCAGGTATGAATGTTTCTTTAAAGTTTCTGCCTAAGAATCTGACAGCCTCAGTAGGAGAGATGGACTTTTAGTAGGGCCTCCTTACATATTATGTTCATACATCAAGTCATGAGAATGTTCACTATTCATTAATTCAACTAACAATTATTTATTGAGGCTCTACTATTTGCTAGGCGCTGGGGACACAGCAATAAACAAGAGAAGCAAAGTTCCTGCCTTGGATTGGTGGTGAAGGGTGGAAGCAGGGAGACCAGTCACAATCTTTTTGCAGTAAAATCTCAGGCAAGAGATAATGATGGCTTAAACTACAGTGCTCAGATGGGTGGGACTTACTGACAGACCTGTGTGTTGGGATAAAGAAGAAGCAAGGGTGATACCTAAGTTTTTGGTTAGAGTATTGGATAAATGTGGGTGCCATTCATTGAGAAAGGGAAGACTGGCAAAGGAGCAGGTTTGATATGGGGAGGGTAAGCAGGGAGTCAGCTGTTCAGTTTCGGACAAAAGTGTGAGATGTCAGATAGCTAGATGGAGATGGAGATGAACATTGAATGTATGAAGCTAGTTGTTTCAGGAGAATACATGGCTCCCTTTTCTGTTCTCTGGAGGTGAGTTAGAATGATAAATTAGCACTGCCTGGCTTGGAGGATATCTGAAAGTAAGATTTTTAAAGTTCTCAGCACTAAAAGTATGCCAATATACAGTACATTGTTCCTTAGAGAAGTAGGGAAACTGATTTGCTGTTTTAGTGTGTGTTAGAAGTAGAAGGTAGAATGCAGGTGATCATAGCAGTGTCTGCTTGGATGAACTTCCTGAAGATGAAACACATATGATTTGGCCTCACTGATTGTTACGGAGCTATGCCATTGGTTACACTGGGACTTAAAATTTTTTTTTTTCTTTGAATTGCTTTTTCACTAGGCTTTTTCTCTCAATGGATCCTGTTCATGGAGAAATATCCCGAGCTATGAGGAATCGTGGACTTGAAATCTACATTTCAGGAGAAGGAGATGAGAGCATCCTAGACAATCTTGATTTGAAAGTTCTGCTGCACAGCCTTGGGTTGGTGGGTGAAAGTGTGTGTGACATCCTCTTGTCTCTACACACAGAGACCCAAAGCACCGTTGTAGGTGAGGTCCTTGACTTTAGGGCCTCTGCGCAGTTTTACTCCTGTAGAAATTAATGTTATTCCATTGGATTGGTCTAGGAGCTCTTACGTTTAGTGTACGTAGAAATAGAAATGACCAGGAAAGCCTCTTAAAAATGTAGAGGGCCAGACACACCAAGAGAGTGGGGTCAGCTGGTCAGGATGGGGCATAGGAATCAGTATTTTAAAGAAGCTTCCCAGGTAATTCAAATGCATGCAGTCAGAGCATTTTGAGTAATATACTGCTTTAGGCACCGAGATTCATGAAGTTTGCCTGTTATAGGAGGTAGAATATGATTGTTCCCTAAAGTCCATTGTGTCCTTGGGTGGGGTGAGTGGAAGGAGGTTTGATGTGAACACATAATTTATCCATTTTCATCGAAGATTTTGAAGAATCTATTGCTCATACATGACTATTTTTTCATTATAGGTTCTCCAACATCTTCTGTGTCAATTCTGATTCAGACAGCCACACTCATTGTCCAGTTCCTGCAGCGAGGGCTGAGTTTAGACAGAGCCTTTTCTGAAGCATGCTGGGAAGTGTATGTCCGCTCGCAGCATTCACCTGCAAACCAGAAGGTACTATGAAGTGCTCCAGACTGCTTTCTCGGTTGTCTACATTATTGAGTAGGTGGAAATTATTTTTATAGATGGCAACTTTAATGACCTGAGAGAGTTGGCCACTGCAGTTTTGCTTTAATAGAGATCTGGTGTCCAGGTACTTTTTTGGAAAATAGCTTAAATGTAAATATTTCTTTCTTGAAATTTATCCTCAGGAAAAATAGAATTTAACTTGTGGTGTTATACATTGTAGACTGTGTATGAGAGATGTGAGATGTCACATGGATCCTAGAGAGCTATTATTATTCTGCTAGTTTTTTGGTTTTTTTTTTTTTTTTTTTTTTTTTGGTAATAGCAGTCGTGTGTTAATGTCTATGTATTATGTGTTTTTATTTCCTACCAGCTTGCACAAGCTTTAGTGGAGAAACATGTTTCTTCTCTGCAAGCACATGAAACCTGGGGAAACTCCATTCTTGCCATGGGACTATGGCCAGATTCTGTGCCCTCAGCTCTCTTTGCTACTGAAGATTCTCACCTTTCTATAGTCCGAAGAGATGGACAGATCTTAGCATATTGCCTCAACAGGATGAGCATGAAAACCAGCAGCTGGGCAAGGTCAGTGGAGACTTCAGCTTGTATGTCTCTGGCTTCTTGGCTGGCTTTTGCTGATAATGGTCAGGGCACAACATATTCAACCAGAACGTTATGTGGCTATTTAATGTCCAGCTGTCATAGTTTTATTGTTCATTGTGATGTTACTCCCTATTATTTATTAGGTGAATGTTTTAATTATCTTCCTTTGTGGAAGACTTATCTTTCCCCCTTTACCTCTGATCCAGTATTTGTAAAATAATTTTCTTGGTTCTTTGAAATGTGAAATAAAAGGTTATTCTAGCACTAACCTAGCCCATTCCAATGAATTTTAGGAGTCAGCCTCTTAACTTGCAAGATTTAGAGAAAATTATGCTGTCCTCCAACCCTGAGAACCTGAAATTCAGTGCAGTTGAAATGGATACTTACTGGATTGATGAACCAGATGTTTTGGCCATGGCTGTTAAATTGCTTATAGAAAGAGCAACCAATCAGGACTGGATGTTGAGAGTTAAGTGGCTTTATCATTTAGCAAAGAACATACCTCAGGGACTTGGTGAGTAGAAAAGCTTAATCTAGCTAATTTTAATGAGGGGTTTATATACACTTATTCTATTTAAGTGCCTCAGCAGCTGTGTTATTCTGTGACTACAGTGTTAAAATTACAACTGTGAGATCTCTTAGCAAGAAATTTGTGACCTAGCATTACTGTTTTTGTAGCTGTTAAAAAGTGAAGAGCAGGTCTGCCCTGGGATGATTCATAAGATAAATTTTGTTACCATGCAATCTGTAGCATTTCAGGATCTGTCCACCTTTCTGTCAAATTCAAAAGGAAAATGTACTATATATTATGACACTTTTTAGTTTTGAGCATCTGCTTTTTTGCTGTATTGCTGCTGTACAACCATTCTGTCTGGCGAAAGTGTTAAACTTTTGATAAATCCATTTCCCCTAAAAGTGCATAAGATTCTACATCTTATCTTAATTCCAGTCCTCCAAGTTGTCACACGTACTTTCTTTGTACTTTTTTGATTCTAAGGGGAAAAACAACAGTAACAACATTGCCTGGATTATAGAGTATAGGGACACTGGAATTTGTTGGTAGAAATTTTTGGGCTGGCCCGGTGGCGCACTGCTACAGTGCGCCGCTTGGGAAGTGCGGTGGCGCTCCCGCCGAGGGTTCGGATCCCACATACAGACTGCCGCTCACTGGCTGAGCGAGGGGCGGGAGCAACACCGAGGGTTGCGATCCCATGGCCGGTCCTGGTCCCGTGCGGGCGCGACACTGAGGGTTGCGATCCGTTGCCGGTCACGAAAAAAGACAAAAAGGAAAAAAAAAAAGAAATTTTTACTAATGTAATTGAGTCTACATGAGACCTTCTACTCCATGAGAACGTATAGATAAACCAGTGAAGGCCTATATTATTCTTGACACATGTGGTGATCTCTCTACTACAGAGGATTTATATAAATATTTTTATCTGCACTAGAATTTAGTCTCTTGGTTGTACTAGCCACCTTTCAAGTGCTCATATGTGAGTGGTGGTTACTCTGTCTGACAGTGCACCTACAGAACATTTTCATTATTTGCAGAACATTCAGTTGAACAGCACAGCTGTAGAATCTAACATTTGCTGCTTCTTCCACAGAGTCAGTACAGAATCATTTGGAAGCCAGTGCTGCATCTCTTAGGAATTTTTACTCAAATTCTCTCTCAGCTGGTGTCAGTAATGTCTTCAAAATATTACAACCAAATATAACAGGTATGCACCTACTTTTGATTTCTAGCTCTCAGCACTGTTTCAGAAACTTGTCCATTGAATTTATGGGAAAAAGACCTGTCAGAGCTCCCACTGTAACTATTTTTTGGAAGGCTCAGGCGATGCAAATTCAAATTCTGCTTCTTGGTTTGAAACTATCCATTTATCCTCTAGCTTCTGAAGGAGGCCGGTGATGCACAATGTGGTAGAAATAACCTAGGAGTTGGAAGACTGGGCTCTGGCCCCAACACCGCCACAGACTGGCTTCTCTTTTTTTTAATTCATCATTCACTGTCTCTTCCTGTGTTTGAAGACTGGGGGAAATTAAGCTTTTATTTCTCTGAGGTCCCTTCTACTTATAACATTCTGTTGTTTACCCATAGTGTTAATTGGAAGAGTGTTAAATGATGAGATATTTGACTTGAAGGGAAAGCAACAGAGGATCAGTTACTTTAGAAAGTATAAAACCTTAATGATAAATGTTATAAAGTTTTAATGCAAAGTTATAAAACCATAATAATAAAATAAATAGACACCTGAGCTGTCTAATCAGATAAAGTATTCAAGATTTCTTTTTTTAATAAGGAGTGAGAGAACAGACTTGTTTACTGGGACACAATAACATAAATTATTATGGTTGAACATAAGTATTAATGAGGAAAATAAGAGCATTTTCACAAAGCCAGATTTTTATTTTCCTACCTCTAACTTCATTTGATGTTGACCAAAATATACCATTAGTCATTTGGTTTGGAAAAAAAGTATGCCGTGATACTTTTGTACTAAACCAATTATCTGTGTACAGTAAAAGTAACATGGTGAAGGTTTGGGAAGGAATTGAAAAATAGAGAAAATTACTGAAGTAGTCAGGTATGGCTGAACTGAATCATGGCTTTCCAATTATGAAAAGATGGTAGTATTTAGGAACATGATTATAGAATAGAGTAGCATGTTCCTTTTTCAGCAGACACTGCTTGTCCTCTCTTGGAACATATTCATTTTAACTTAATTTTCTTTTTCACTTCTGTAGCTGTGTGTCAGTCTTACTGGGCTTTGGAATATGGTTTCCCTCCTTAGTGTACCTTGCTCTTCATAATATGTCCTTGGTAGTCTACTGCAGGATAAAAGCTTTTAAAACTTACAGTGCTCCACTGAACCATCCTGTCAGCCACCTTCAAATTAAATTTTTTGTTTCTTGCCTCCTTCCCTTGAGTTTGCACCACCTCTGGAGAGGGCCAGATCTGCACCAAGTTGGAGCCAAAGGACGGTGAGGCAACAGCAGCAGCAACCACACTCTAAGATTGTAGAGAAATTGTTTATAAGTGAAATAATATTGGGTTGTTTTTCTTACTGAAAGCAAATAATAACATGTAGTCATTCATTTTCTGCCATGTAAATTACTTTTTTTGTGGCTAATGGTGACAGATGGAGTAACTAAGCTCATGCATTCTTTTCAGACCAGTAGTGGGATCTGAGGAAGTGACTTCTAGCAGGGACCGTTTATGTTCTAGCAGGGATTACCTTTACATCCTACAGTGGGATGAATTTTCAGAACTTGTAGATATTTTGCATTTGGAAAAAAATAGCGTAAAAGCCATTAAACCCTGTTTTTCTAGGGTTTAATGTGTGATCAAAGTAAAGCAATGAAAATTTCAGCTGAAACTTGCCAGGAGAAAGGTTTAACTTCAAAGTTCTATTTTTTTTTGTTTGTTTTGTTTTAAAACTAGATGAACTTGTGATCCCTCTAGACCCCCGATGGAATATTCAGGCTTTGGACATCATTAGAAATTCGGTGGACTTTGACCCTCAAACAGACCAGCCTGAGCAGCTCTTTGCCCTTTTAGAATCAGTTGCAAACAAGTAGGTGAAGCCTGCTGATCTGGGCACTTTTCCTCACCGCCCTCACAGATTTTACCTTTCCTAAGACTCTGTCAAATGTAGATTATGTGTATTTAGTTTTGTGAAGCCTGGAAGTGGTGGGGTGTTAGTCATGATTGCCTTCAATCTTAGCATTACTAGTGGGATTTATTATTTTAAAGTTAACTCTTCATCATAGGGTAGTCGTGTTTCTACTGTTTTCTGTTTGTGATTCCCAGCAGCTACTCCATGTTTACCTACTCATTCTCTCATATGTCCTTTTCCTTAGCCTCCTGTCTGTCCACATCATTTCCCATTTTCAGATGTTGGGGACATATAGCACTGGCATACTTAGGTACACACTCACATATAAATTTACACAATTGCCATATGAGCTGATCTTTCCCCATTCTTTGCTATCATGGCCAGTAGAATTTTTTAAATGGAGAGTTGGCCGGTTAGCTCCGTTGGTTAGAGTGTGGTGCTGATGACACCAAGTTCCAGGGTTCAATCCCCACACCGGCCTACAAAAGAAAGAAAACATTTCATTCAGAATTTTTTAATTGGCCACTTGTGCAACAAATTTTTAAAAAATGATTTTATAATTGAATTATAATGTCCATTACAGAAAAGTACACTAATAATGTGTACGTGATTTTGATGAGTTTTCACAAAGTGAACTCATGAATGTGGTGTGTACTAGCACCTCAGAGGCTACCTTGTGTGTGCCGTCCTCTTCCCACCCATAGCTTCTTAGAACACAGATAAATTTAAGGTTCTATTAATTCTTTGGCCAGTTTGAAGAGTTCACAGTGCACGTTGTCAGATCATGGCAGGGTAATGGAGCAAGACCCAGCTTTCTCCACCCATCTGTCCACTTCCCCTCACCTAGTAGTCACCACTTTCACCTCCATCTCTCTAGTCCAGAATTTGCAAGGAGGAGAGGAATGGCAGAGTGAAGGAGATTGATGTTCCAAATGTTCCCAGGATTCAGCACATAGAGGATAAGATTAAAAAGTATTATTAACCAGTAACAATTTGTTAAATTTTTAAATTTCTTTCCAGGACAATCATATATCTTGACCGGGAAAAACGTATTTTTACTGAAGCAAATTTGGTTTCTGTTGGTGGCAAAATGTCAAGAAATAGTGTTTTGAGAACATCCTTTGAATTCCATAAAGGTAAGAACATTTACCTTCTATATTCTTCAGTTAAGCATCTGATTGCATAATGTTGTTGAAGCTGAAATTCATATTCAGCAGCGGCTGCTGTTTTACTGATTCTTTTTGATCTGCTGGCCTAATTTTAAACGTTTCCTTGTTCCAAAGTAATGACTATATTTACTGAGCACTTAATCTGTAGCTAAGTGCTTTTTACATGTTCTTGGTTTCCTTCTTTTTTTGCAGTGATCCTTCTGATGAGGTAGGTCCCCATGTTATGAAACAGGAAAGGGAGACACGGAGATGCTCAAGGTCACATCTCTAGCAAGTAGCAGAGCTAGAACTTGAAAACTAGATCTTTTGGCTTAAAAAGTACACATGTATAAGCATCTGGTAATAGGAAGGGAGCATTTCTTCCTCTTTCCTTTATTTTTTTAAATTGAAAATATAACTGTGTTGGAAAAAATTAAAACTATAAAGAAGTGTAAAAATTGAAAAAATTCCTTGCAGCAGCTACTGTTAGTAGTAGTTTCATTTATGTCTTTTCATATCTATTTGTGTTAACTATCCATCAAAACATAGATACTTAGTTTCCATTTTGTATGTAAATACTGGTATAAATTATGCATTTAGCTTTGATTTTCATTTTTCAGTAGGACATTATTCATATCTATAGGTATACATGGCTCATTCACTAAATTTAAAAGTAGGCACAGAACTTGCTTTTGATTTTGACCTTTCAAAATTGACCTTTATCCTGGGGATAACATTAAATTCTAGATTACAGTTTCTTTTGAAAATGTCCAGAGATTAACTTAACTCTGATGGAATGTTCTTGTTTTATTTGTCAACTCTTAAGATCCAGAGAGCTATCATAGCCTGCCTCATGAAATTGTGGTCAATCTTGCTGCATTTTTTGAACTTTGTGATGCACTAATCCTGCTCTGGGTACAGTCCTCCCAGGGGACAGTGTCTGATGCCAATGTCAGTGAGGTGAGGAAATGCACCTGTTTTTATTTTAAACAAGATTTGTCTGAGCACAAAGATTGTTAGTGGTAAGATTAACTTTAATGTTATTATATGTTGAATGTTATTTGAGAAATTTAACTGTTCTTAATAGTTTTAAATACATTTGGCTCTCCATGTCTGTGGGTTCCACGGCTGCAAATTCAACCAGTGGTGGATGGAAAATATTCAAGAAAAAAAATTAAACAACAACAATAAAATATAGTAAAACAACTATTTACATAGCACTTACATTGAAGTAGGTATAATAAGTAATCTAGAGATGATTAAAGGTATACAGGAGGATGTGCATAGGTTATATGCAAATACTATGCTGTTTTGTGTAAGAGTTTTGAGCTTCCACAGTTTTTGGTGTCCTAGGGGTTGCTGGAACCAATCCTCTGGGACATCCATATACATACACATATTTTAGGGTTTTGGAGGTGTAATTGACATATTATAAACTGCGCATATTTAAAGTATATAATTTGGTGTTTTGACATGTATACACCTGTGAAACCATTCCCACAATGAAGATAGTGAACATATTCATCATTTCCATAAGTTTCCTTATTCCCTTTTTGTATTTTCTTCCTTTCTTCTGTCCCTACCCCTGATCAAGTAGCCTTTAATCTGATTTCTGTTACTGTAGATCAGTGGAATTTTGTATAAGTGGAATGATACAGTATATATTCTTTTTTGTCTGGCCTCTTTTACTCAGCATAGTTATTTTGAGGTGCATCCATGTGGTTTTGTATATCAATAGTTCATTCCTTTTTATTGCTAAATAATATTTCATTGTATGAATGCACTACAATTTTTTTTTTAATCAATTCACCTGTTGATGGATATTTGGATTTTAACAGTTATATATATATATATATATATTTTGTCTTTTTGTCTTTTTTCGTGACCGGCAACGGATCACAACCCTCAGTGTCGTGCCCGCACCGGACCGGGACCGGCAACGGGACCGCAACCCCCGGTGTTGCCCCCGCTCCTCGCTCAGCCAGTGAGCCGCCGGTCTGCACATGGGACCCGAACCCTCGGCGGGAGCGCCGCCGCGCTTCCCAAGCGGCACACTGTAGCAGTGCGCCACCGGGCCGGCCCTTAACAGTTATGTTTTAATTCACTTAAATCCTTAGACATCACTGTCACATATGGGTTAAATGGAGTTTTGAATCCAGACTATTCTAGTAAGACTGTTAAAATACAGTAGCAGGTCTTAAACTTTTTGGTCTCAGGAGCCCCTATATAATCTTAAAAGTTATCAAAGACCCTAAAGAGCTTTTTAAAAAACATCTATCTAATGGGGCTGGCCCGTTGGCGCACTGCTACAGTGCGCCGCTTGGGAAGTGCAGCAGCGCTCCCGCCGAGGGTTCAGATCCCACATACAGATCGGCCGCTTACTGGCTGAGCGAGGAGCGGGGGCAACACCGAGGGTTGCGATCCCGTGGCCGGTCCCGGTCCGGTACGGGCGCGACACTGAGGGTTGCGATCCGTTGCCGGTCACGAAAAAAGACAAAAAGACAAAAAAAAAAAAAATCTATCAATATTTCCCATATTAGGAACTAATTAATTAAGAAATATAAAAAATACTTATGTTTGTTTAAAAATACATTAGCAAACCCATTTCATGTTAATATGAATAGTATTTTTAATTAAAAATAGCTATTTTCCAAAATAAAAATTAATGAAAATAGTGGAACTGGTTTACATTATTTGCAAGTCTCTTTAATGTCTGGCTTAAGAATGCAGCTGGATTTTCACATCTGCTTCTGCATTCAGTCTCTTGTAGTATTTTGGTTGGGTTGGAGTTCGTGAAGAAAAACTGGCCTCCTCCTCCTCCTCCTGCTTAACTAGCAGTTGGAAAAGGAAGGAATATCTTAATAGCTATTTTATATAATTGTGAATATTCTTCTTTGACAGCACACCACAAACTTGACAAGTAGCTTTGTAAAGTTACTTGCAATCTGTAATCTAAAAAAATTACACTGAACTTATCATGCATTAAAACCAATGGTCTAGGGCCGGCCCAGTGGCGCACTGGATAGTGCACCGCTTGGGAAGCGCGGCGGCGCTCCCGCCCGAGGGTTCGGATCCCACATACAGACCGGTTCCTGCTCACTGGCTGAGCGAGGCGCGGGAGCGACGCCGAGGGTTGCAATCCCGTTGCCGGTCCCCGGTCTGGTACGGGGGCAACACTGAGGGTTGCGATCCGTTGCCGGACACGGAAAAAGACAAAAGACAAAAAAAAAAAAAAACAAAACAAAAAAAAACCAATGGTCTAGTTAGCACTTTGGGTGGACTTTTACCCTCTCGTGAGTTTGTAGTGAATGCACTGGTAATTTGGAAAATACTGTTTACCAACTTGGCAAATTTCATCCTTCAATATAAATAAAAAGTCGTGCTTGTGAAAAATCACTACAAATCTCATCAGAAAAAAAAATTTGAAATACTGGGGAGTTGTTAAGCTCTTGGTTTTTTAAAATTCTAGATTTTGCTTAAATGCTCAAATTTTATCATCAGCAACAGATACTCTTAATTGTTTTTCTTGAAGTGACAGGTTCACGTTATTCATTTCTGATAGTGTTTGCCAAATACCCAGTTTGTCTGTTAGTCCTTTTTTTGTACCATTAATGTAAATGCCAAGGGAGTGAAAAATGCAAATAACAAGACATTATTATGAAAATAGCTTTGACCTCATGGAATTCCTGAAGGTAACCACTAATCTAGAGACTACTGTAAACATATATTATTCAAAGAACAGTGTTGGAGACTCACGTTACCTGATATGCATTATAAAGCTACATTAATCAAAACTTTATGGTATTGTCTAAAGATAGGGCCGGCCGGTGGCGCACTGGAGAGTGCGCTGCTTGGGAGTGTGGCGGCGCTCCCGCCGAGGGTTCGGATCCCATGTGGAGACCGGTTCCCACTCACTGGCTGAGCGCGGTGCGGGCACAACACCGAGGGTTGCGATCCCGTTGCCGGTCCCTGGTACGGGTGCGACACCGAGGGTTGCGATCCCGTTACCGGTCAGTAAAAAAGACAAAAAGGAAAAAAAAAATAAAGATAGACATATAGACTAATGAAACAAAAAAAGAGAATTCACAAATAGAGCCTCCATACATATGGTCAGTTGGTTTTTGTTTGGGCCAGCCCAGTGGTGCACTGGAGAGTGCACCGCTTGGGAGCGCGGCGGCACTCCCACCGAGGGTTCGGATCCCATGTGGAGACCGGTTCCCACTCACTGGCTGAGCGCGGTGCGGGCACAACACCGAGGGTTGCGATCCCGTTGCCGGTCCCTGGTACGGGTGCGACACCGAGGGTTGCGATCCCGTTACCGGTCAGTAAAAAAGACAAAAAGGAAAAAAAAAATAAAGATAGACATATAGACTAATGAAACAAAAAAAGAGAATTCACAAATAGAGCCTCCATACATATGGTCAGTTGGTTTTTGTTTGTTCTGTTTTGGGGTTTTTTGGCCAAATATGCAAAGGTAATTTAATGGACAAAAATAGTCTGTTCAACAAATGGTGATGGAATAACTCGATGTTCATATAAAGTAAAAATGAGCCTTTACCTCTACCTCACATTATGTACAAGATACCACAGAATAGACAAGACCTCAATATAAAAGCTGAAACTATGAACCATTTAAAAGAAAACATAGGAGAAAGTCTTTACAGTCTAAGGATAGGCAAAGATTTTTTTAGGCTTCTTCATAAAAGAAAAAAATTGATAAATTAGATTTCATCAAAATTAAAAACTTCTGTTCTTCTTTACAATTACCTTTAAGAAAATGAAAACACAGGGCTGGCCTGCTTGCTCAATTGGTTAGAGCATAGTGTTGATAACACCAATGTCGAGGGTTTGGATCCCTGAACCAGCCAGCTGCCTGTAAAAAAAAAGAGAAAGAAAGTGAAAACACTGGGAGAAACTTTATAAAGCACACACAAATTATACAAATTAGCTAATAATAAAAAAACAACCCAAGTTTCAAGATGAGCAAGAGATTTGAATAGATGCACCCAGAAATTATATGAATGCCCAGTAAGAACTTGAAAACTTGCAGCATCGTAAGTTATAAGTTATATTGATTATTCATTAACAGTTGAAGTCCGTGTGTGTGTTTTACCAGGAGATGTTTTGAGCAGTCTTCATTTACTTTGTTTTTAGATCTTAGGTTCTGTGCGGTGGCGGGACCGGTTTTGGACTGTGGCTGATACAGTAAAAGTAGATGCCCCTGGTCTGGCCCTCCTTGCACTCCATTGGCACTGGGTTTTAAAACGTTTGGTCCATCGGATCCCCCAACTCCTGATGAATCATGAAGACAAGTAAGACTCATGCTTAGAGGAATAATGTCAATATCCACAGTATAGATGATGTTAAAGATAAGAGGGTTTGGAATTGAAGCTTTTTCTGCTTTATTTTGGTTCATTTCTTTGACATTGGTGAGTGTAAATAAAATATAAAATGTAAATGACTTACTATCCAGCATTTCCCCTTTTCTTTATTTCCCTTCTGCCCCTTTTCTCCTTTAAAGATATTACAAAGAGGTTCAGACCATCTCAGAACATATTCATAATTGTCTGGGGAGCCAAACTGGTGGCTTCATTGGCATAAAGAAGTTGCAGAAGTTCCTGGGACGACCATTTCCTTTTAAGGTACACCTGGAAACATGTAGTAGATAAAAAGATTTGACGACTTCTTCTGAAGTTCTGAAACTTGGAAACTGACATTCAATTAGAATCTTTAATCTTTGTCTGTAAATATTAAAGATTAAATCTTAATCTTTGTCTGAAAAGCTTAACTCTTAAATATGTTATGAATATTGTTAACTGATTTGTTGATTGTTATCATTTTACTTACTCCTGAGCCTTAGCTGGGTGGTGTTTTAAATTTGTTAACTGTAAAATCTCCCGAGAGCAACAGGAGTAAACAAACCTATGTTTTCTAGAAGCATTAAGAAAATATCTTAAATTTCTTCTCAGACATGTATAGGCTGCTGAAAAGAATCACATTTCTGCTCTATAGTAGATTGATAGTAGGATCTCTTGGGTTTTATTGTTTCAGGACAAGCTGGTGGTGGAGTGTTTTTTGCAATTGAAAGTGCTTAACGAAGCCCTTGGCATCAGGGAGCGGGTGCCTGCTATTGGGGAAAGTGGGTGGCAGGAAGACATTAATCGTCTTAAAGTGGTTGCTTCTGAGTGGACATTAAAGAAAAATCTCCTGCAGGCCCGGGGATTGATCCTCAGAGCTAATATTCTGGAAGATGTCAACCTAGGTAATATATTGTGGTGGTTGGATGGGTGACAAATGCACTGAGAGCATCTTCTTTCCTCCTGTCAATAAGTTTTCCCTCCGATTTTTTCTTTTTTGGTATAGTATAATTACCATTAAATAAGTGGCAGGCATTGGGCTAAACTTTACATACATTGTTTAATTCCATCATTAGAATTGTGCGGGTATTAATAACTCAAAGCTTGGGTGAAGCAATTTAACTCTGGGCACACAGTTGGCCATTGGGAATCTAGAGCTTGTACTCTTTTTTTTTTTAAGTTTATTTATTTATTTGTTTGTTCGTTTTTTGTTTGTTTATTTATTATTATCTTTACTTTCTATGATGTTGTGGATCAGTTGGGGGAAAGGAGGAGAGGGGAAAGGGGAAGGAAATAGGGTGAGAGAAAGAGGAAGGAGTAGTAGGGGTGGGGTTGAGGCCTGAGGTACCCACCTCATTCCTGTGTGGGAGACCAGGGGGCTTGCAGAGGAGGCTTGGTCATTCCTGGGCTGGGTGCAGATGTCAGAGGGGTGTGTCTGAAGCCATTGCTTCACCACCACTCCAGCACAGGAGCCCAGGGCACTTCCTGAGGCAGCTGGGTAGTCATCACTGGGGTAGTTGTGGGTGTCGGGCGGGCGTGATCCTGTATGCTTGATCACTATGCTCTGATAGAACTCTTCCCCCCTACCCCCCCAGGTGACTTGAAGAATCTTGTAAACACTCAGTGTTTAGAACTAAAAGCAAAAGGACTTTCACTCGCTTTTCTGGAGAAAAAGCATGGTGAAGCTTCTTCTGTGGCCCAGCCAGAGTTTACCTCCTTAATCCAACTCACCAGGAGTGTTCAGTTGTGGCCTGCAATGGAATACCTGGCTATGCTTTGGCAGTACAAAGTGATAGCTGATTTTATGACACAGGCTTGTCTGAGAAGGTAAACCAATCTTTCAGTTCTTTTCTTTGAGGGAAATTATTTTCTTGTTAGATTATTCTCTGTATCCTATATGTGTAAACAAAACACAGATTTGTCTGGAGTGAGAATGGTGAAGCAGGGAGTGTTAACTGCCACTTTGGAAAGCCAAAACGTCTTGAAGATTCTTTGCCTGTTTTGACTCCACCCCTAAAAGTCACTATGTATTTTTCCAGTAGAGTTGCTCATTTTTAAATAAATGTTACTATGTTACTGTGTGTTCCATTTTCTCTTACATAGCAATTTTCAAGCAGTTCATTGATAGTCCACACTACACCATCTCCCTGTTTATTTTTGGAACAGATCCATCAAGAATCAACAACCCCAGATAGATGAGGATATATGTCATCACATCACATTTTGTCTTAAACACACCCCTGTTGATCCTCAAGAGCTTCTAGACCTTTGGTTCTTGCTGCATCATCAGAAGGTAAAAACCAAAACTAAAAAAGGAAATAAGCTGCTTTACACTATGAGTTGACTAGATTTTCTGGGGCAGACTGGAAGTGGAATATTTTGTGTATTTTATTTCAAAGTTTTATGTTGTAAACCCCAGTATTATTTGAATTACCTTTTAAAGGAAAGAATTTTGAGTGTTCTTTTGCAGTAATTATTGTAGGGATATTTCATGACTCTTATCACAGAAATATTCATTTGGTTTCCAGTTGAAGGTGAAAATACAGGTTGAGCATCCCTAATCTGAAAATCTAAAATCTGAAATGCTCCATAATTCAAAACTTTTTGAACACCAACATGATGCTCAAAGGAAATGCTCACTGGAGCATTTTGGATTTTCAGATTAGGGTTGCTCAACTGGTATACTGCATTTATTCCAAAATCTTAGAAAGCCCCAAATCTGAAACAATTCTTGTTCCAAGTATATGCTTTTTTAAAATGTCCTGTTTCTTCAAAAATATATTGTGAGTGTTTTTACTCTTCATTTAGAATAACAATTGAATGTGAACACTGATAAACTTTGATTAATACAGTTTCATTAGTACAACCTTAAAATTTTAAAATAATAATGTTTTATTTATCTCTTTTGCTGATGTTATAATTGTGTGAATTGTTTTACTTGTACTTTCTCATATAATTTATAAAAGCAGATCTATCTTAGTTTTATAAAATTATAAACAGGTTATGTGTCTTGACCAAGATGACCAGGGTGGCAGAGAATCAGGAAAATCAGGATTAATACCTTTAGACCCATGTTAGTTTTAGATGGGTCTTATAAGACAGAGACCTAATAATCTGATTTATGGAATCTTTCTCAAATATTCCTTTATCTCTAGGTATCTACTGAAGAAATTATTTCTTTGTGGTCTGAGTTATTTAATTCCACATTTATGTCTTTCTGGAGCAGTACTGTGACCACAAATCCAGAGTACTGGCTAACCTGGAACCCTCTTCCCAGTATGCAGGACAGGGACATGTCTAAGTCCCTTTTGGATTACTCATTGAAGGTTTGTTGGCATAAAATAAAAGATGTTTGATGATAGTGGAAAAAAAATTTCTCAATGGATCTAGAAATAAACATTTATTCCTAAGATAGAGCAGTGACTAAATAGGTGATTGCAATACTTTATTTTCTGCAGGATGTTTATAAGTGTACTATCAAAAAAGGTGTTCCATCTGAAATGATTTGTGAAATTGAGTTAAAGTCAAAAGTCTTTTTTTTCCTAATTAAAACACTTTTTCTAGTTATAAAATATTTAAATTACAGGAATGTGTATATATAATATAGAATTCATTAGAAATAGTCACTCTTGGGTCGGCCCGGTGGCGCACTGCGCTAGTGCACCGCTTGGGAAGCGCGGCGATGCTCCCGCCAAGGGTTCGGATCCCACATACAGACCGGCCGCTCACTGGCTGAGCGAGGTGCGGGGGCAACACCGAGGGTTGTGATCCCGTTGCCGGTCCCGGTCCGGTGCGGGCGCAACACTGAGGGTTGCGATCCGTTGCCGGTCAGTAAAAAAGACAAAAAGGGGAAAAAAAAAAAAGAAATAGTCACTCTTTGCTATGAATACTTCTATTTGCCTATATCTTTATATTAAATACATAAACAAGAATAAGATCACTTTCTTTGTTCACAGAGACATCATGGAAATGTGTACATGTCATTCTAGCTTATTCTTTTTAAGTTCTTCTATTGTACTGATATGCCATAATTTATTTAATCACTTTCGTATGGACAAGTGTTAAGATTTCTTGCTCTTTTCCCCCCTTTCTTTAACATGCATAGCTGCAGTGACTATCCTTGTACACATCTCTGTCCATTTGTCTGAGTATTTCTGTGAGTTATTAGAATTAGAATTTAACCATTGGTCAAAGTGTCAACACATAAAAAACAAATTATAGCTGTTACCAGAATATCTAGGGAAGTGGATTTTGGTTTTTACTTTTTTAAATATGTGAGGAGCTGGTGAAGAGGGAGGTCCTGAAGTCCTGGACAACCACTGAAGATTTAGGATCAGAGCACAGTTTCACTTATTTCCTCGTATGCTTGCCACAGTAGGTGTTATAGTTCTAATTGTTGGCAGTCATCCAGTTAAAAAAAACATTTTAATTTATACTTTGATTACTTAAGATTGAACATCTTTTCATGTATTTATTGATCCTCTTTATTTCTTCTGAATTTTCCAATCATATTCATTGTCCATTTTTTAAAAAATTGGGTTGTTCAGCGTCATTTTATTATAGAAGATCACTTTTTTATATTATGGATATTAAACCTTTGCCCAACATATGGTTGAAAGTATGAGATATTTCTAGTTTTCTGTTATCTCTCAAGTTTGATTGTTTTCTTATAAGTCACATGGTTTTATGTTTTCTTTTCTAGTATGCCAGTGACTTCTACTTTCTGGCTTTGGTGTTATGCTTTAGAAATTGTCTTCCTTCAGCACTCTTAGAGTTAAAAACCACTTCCTGATAGTTTTTCTTTGTTTTTGTTTTACATTAAAATCAATTTCATCTGTATACTTTGTTTCATGAGGTGGGGATGTATTTTTTTGTTTGTTTTATACACACAGATCCAAAAACAGTATAATAAGACCATTTTTGACTAACTCATCCTTTTCACTCATTTGAAATGCCACCTTTATCATATAACTTATTCCTACAAATGTTCATGGATTTATTTTCAGGCTCTATTCTGTTCTGTTGCGCTGTCAAAATTGATTTATTATAAGACATTCCTCAAAGCCTTTAGTATTAAACCTTATGGATCCCCAAAAGTTGCATGGGGTATACAGAGTTTCCTTTTATTTGTATTTGGCCAGCTAACCCTTTGCTGTGGACAGCTATTACTATGTCCTAAGTATAAAAGTTTGGTAGACTTTGTCCCTGACTCTCACATTTGTCTTTCAACTCCTTTTGCTTCCTCCAACTCTCATCCTCCTGCAGTTTACCCCTGTCTCTACCACAAGAATGGTCTCCCTAGGTTTGAGGAATTTTCCTGTGTGTTGCAAAAGCACCCGTTGCGCTTCATTTCCTGGAGAATGGAGTCCACATTCCTTTAAGGCACACCTGACTCCATTCTGCTCTGCTGGTTCCATCTCTGGCTGGTGTTTATGTGTTCCAAGCAACCTGAAACTCTTTTTCTTACTCTCTTTCCTCTCTCTCAGGTGCCCCAGTACTGCTTGTTTAAATCATTTTAGTTTGTTTCTAAAAGTTACTTGACTCTTTTTTCATCCCTCAGGGCCCTGGCAGTCTTAGCAGAGCCATTTTCTCCAAGTGCTGCTTTGAAGTCTTGACTAGCAGCTGCAGAGCAACTCCCTGGGACGTGAGCGGCCTCCCCATCCTGTCCTCCTCGCATGTCACCCTGGGAGAGTGGGTTGAGAGAGCCCAGCAGCTCCAGGACATCAAGTTGGTGCTTTGGACCAACATGGCTATCCATTCAGTAGCAGAGTTCAGGTATTCCCCTCCCCCGGGGAGCAGAATGTAAAGCCCCTGTCTTTTCTTCAGAGTATGTAGCTGGGACTTGGTCAGAACCTGCTTCTATAAGTGGCTAGTTTTGGTGGATGAAAGCAAGGGCATTTTCTGTCTGGATCAGCACGTTTTCAGTTCATTACAGCGGCTACTATGAGCTGGCTAGTTCTTTTGTCAATTTTAAGCATATTGTGATCAAGAGGATGATGCTTAGAAAGCCATATAAGGTTATGTGAGAGTGGAAATCCACCTATAAATATTGACAGTGCAGTCTGTGGTTATCATTTCCTGAAAGAACGATGAAAAGGAGTTCTGTTTGATAGTGCGAGCCTTTAAGTACTTCCTCCTTTTCCCACAGACGCATGGATTCCCAGCTCCAGGGGCTGGTCCTGTACCGACATCTGGCAGGCCTCACAGAGCTGCTCCCAGAGCCCCAGCGGCAGGAGTACTTACAGAACTGTGAGCAGCTACTACTTGGGGACAGCCAGGCCTTCCAGCATGTGGGCCAGACTCTTGGGGACATGGCCAGTCAGGAGGCACTGCCCAAGGAACTGCTCTGCCTCTTGCTCACCTCTCTGCGCCACTTTTTTGGGGAAGGGGAGAGTAAGAGGAACCTGCCTGAGGCAGCCCAACGTGGGAGCCTCTGGGTGAGCCTTGGCTTGCTCCAGATTCAGACGTGGCTTCCCCAGGCACGCTTTGACCCTGCAGTGAAGAGGGAATACAAGCTCAAATATGCCAAGGAAGAGGTATGGGAAGCAAGGGTTGGGAGCATGGGTTCCTTCCCTGACTCGTGGATTTGCTTAGTTTATAATGCCTTTTACTGCTCCTTTTCGGTTCTCAGATCATCAAAAGGGATGATACTGCATAAGCTGCCTTATGACTTCCCAGGAGTCTGTTTTAAAGACTACATTTTCATCTTTGAGAGTTCCTCTGACTAAGCTCAGGCTCAGATGCTTCTGGCAATAGGTGCAATGGGCAGAGGTCAAGTAGGTAGAATTCCTGAGGCATTGTCAGAGAAATAGTGGTACGATTCACTATCCAGAGTCTACTGGAGCTAAGGGTTTTGAATAATTGGATGTGGATACGGTATAGTATCTATACCCTAGGAGTTTTGAACTTCTGGTGCTTATTATCTAAAACTCAAGAATCAGGTAGATTCAGATAATATGGTATCCCTTGTTATTTGAACCTCCAACCAGACTCAGGAACTGAATACATTAAGATAGTGTTATACTAGTACTACATTTTGAAGAAGGAAAATTATATTAGCTGGGGTGAAGGCTAAGCTGCTGTAGCAAAGAGACTCAGAAGTTCAGTGATATAATAAGGTAGTTTGTTTTAAGTAACAACTCTGAGATGAGTGGTCTCGGTTAATGGAGCAGAGCCACCTGCTTTTGGGTTGTTCAGGAACCCAGGTTCCTTCTACCTTATTGCTCTACCCACTCCCAGGGCATTGTGCTCACAAGCATGGTGATAGTTGGGACACAGCAGACCAGTTTCTTCCTTTTCTGTTAGCTACACCAGCTGCAGTGTGAGTGGAAGATCCGGAACTTGTCATCGCAGCTACAAACTGGCAGAGGCCTGGAAGATGAAGTCATTTTCAGTTACTCTCATCCTCACATCAGGTAATGCAGCAGAGTGATTATTTGTATTGGGGGTTTTGACTCTGACCTTTGCAGTGTAATTATAGTGTTAGTAGAGGTGATGATTTACATCTCTAAAATACATTGGCAATTACATCCCAAAGCCTTGGTTGTAGTGAGAAAAAATAAATACTCTGTGAAAGAAGTGGGAAGATATTCAGTGTGTGATTCACATTGGGCCAAGATGATTGAAGCCAGAACTTGGTGTCAACATGGAAGAAGTTGGGTGTGATGTTGTGCACTATATTTCTTTGCTACTCTTGGCTGTAGGTCTTTTGCCTTAAGAAATACAGTATAGGGCCGGCCCCGTGGCGCACTCGGGAGAGTGCGGCACTTGGGAGTGCAGAGGCGCTCCCACCACGGGTTCGGATCCTATATAGGTATGGCTGGTGTGCTCACTGGCTGAGCGCGGTGCGGGTGATACCAAGCCAAGGGTTGTGAACCCCTTACCCATCACGAAAAAGACAAAAAAAAAAAAAAGAAATACAGTATAGTATAGTAGATCCTGAATTCTAGTCCTTTTCCTAACCTTTGGCTTTAGACATTGGGTAGATCACTCAGTGCCTTTAAGCCTCAGTATTCATATCAGTAAAAGGAGGATAATTGTAGCACCTGCTCCACTGAGTTGTGGTGAGGCTTCAATGAGAGATGCACCTAAGCATTAACGTGTGTGGCACATGATAAATTCTCTTATAAGTGTTACCCATTTTCATTATAATTGTCAGTATTATCATCATATTATTCCTCAATGGCTTGTATGTCTTCTGTTTTTCTAGCTGAGGGCCCAATATACTGCTCTTCTTCTGATAGTATTTGCGTATTGTGTTAATTTGCCTTCAGGATGCTTCGCCAAAGGATCGATCAGCTGGAAAATTTAATCTGCAGCCTATCAAAGAAGCAGGCCTTCAGACCTCAGCTGCCTGCCTATGAGTCCCTGGTGCAAGAGATTCACCACTATGTCACCAGCATTGCCAAGGTCTCTGATGTTCAGGATCTGCTCATGCGGCTCCTGCGAGCCCTGCACATGGATGGGCCACGGTCTGCCCAGGTGACCCAGAGCCTTCTGAAGGAGGAGGCCTCTTGGCAGCAGTCACACCACCAGTTCAGGAAGCGGCTGCTGGAAGAGTATGCCCTATATCCAGACACTGTAACCCCACTGCAGGCATCTATCTTGCAGCTGCAGCATGGCATGAGGCTAGTGGCATCTGAGGTCCACGTCTCATTCCACAACAGCGTGGTCTGTGTGGACAGGCTGGGGGCCCTGACCACAGCCTTGTTGGCTTTCCCGTCAGTGGGTCCCACTTTCCCCACCCACTATGCTCATGCGGACTCTTTGTGCTCAGTGAAGTCAGAGGAGGTTCTGCGAGGCCTTGGGAAGCTTATCCTCAAGCCTTCAGGAGGAAAGGAGCTAGAAGGCAAGGACCAGAGACCCTGCCCCACCCGGGAGCAGCTACTAATGAATGCCCTCCTTTATTTGCGCTCCCATGTGCTATGCAAGGGAGAGCTGGACCAGCGGGCCCTGCAGCTCTTCAGACATGTGTGTCAGGTAAGCCCATCTGTGGGAGGCCTGCCCCACCTTCCTCCTGAGGAGAGCTGGGAGATGGATAGCAAGGTGGCCTACAGGACATTATCAGTGCCTAGTGGATGTAGAGACAGTGTGGTTATGGAGTGGCAGTCTCTTCTCTGTGCCTTTCTTTTTCCTATTTACTATGTTTTGGGGCCTTTGTCCCTCAATTTTTAAGAGATTATTTTAAAAACATTAGTGATATACACTGCAGATATTTTCTCCTAGTTCGATTGTCTTTTGCTTATGGTGATTTTGCCATGTAATTGTATCAGCTTTTATTAATATTAAGAAAATAACTTTTGTTAGTTTTTTTCCTTTATTAACAAAATTAATTTGTTCTCAGTGTAGACAATAAAGAGGATTAATATGAGCAAAATTTTCTAATAATTCTACCACTTAAAGCTATACAAACCCTGTTAACATATTGATGTGTCTCATTCTAGGTTTGTGTCTGTGTATGTATATGTGTGTTTATAGGTATCTGTAGATGTATGTCTGTGACACTCAAAAAGTAATTAAGTAATTTGTCCCACTGGTTTACAAATTGCTTTTAGTAACATCACCTTTTTAAATATGCGAATCGTAGCATAGTGACCCAACCTTTAACAGATGAAAGAGTTTCTGTGGTTGGGGTTAATTCTTGTCCCTCCATGGCTCCTGAGACATCTTTAACTTGCTAGAGCTTTGCAAAACATACAACAAACCACTAATGAAGTCCATACTATTTCCTAACTTGCTCTTTAAAAGATAACATATAGTGATTATTTCTGCCCCTTATGTTCTTCACCTGCATCATACTCAGTGACTGCCTAATTTTCTGTCATATGTGTATGCCATAAGCCGTTTAACTAATTTCCTATCTTTGAATGTTTACATTTATATGTAATTTTTTTACTGTTTTGGAAAAAAAATCCCACAGTAAATAGTCTTGCAGCTATATCTTTGGTACAAATTCTAGAGATCAGAATTGCTGGGACATGGATTAAATGCATTTCTTAGGCTTTTAATACAAATTGCCTTCCTGGATGGTGGATGCTCATTTCTTCAACCCTCAGCAATACTGGATGGTTGCTTAATTTACAGTTTTTGACAGTCTGAGGACCTAAAATCTTAGAGGTAGTAGGGGATTCAGGAAGTATCTGTGGTAAGGCATAATCCAGTTGTGCCTGATTAGTGCCCTTTGACCACCCAGCCCCCAGTCTGTTTTCCTTTCCTGAACCCCTTGAGGTCTCAGCCAAGTACAGTGTCAGTCTCGACCCCTGCATAGCCTGACTTTGGTACAAAGCACCATTAGCTCCTGACAGGAAGTTTCCATTAGCTCTACTATAGCAGGTTTTTACACCTTTTAAATTGTAACAAACACAGCAAGGGGGAGTTTAGGAAAACGTGGTTGCTGAAGATACACAGTTTGAAAACAAACTTATTTGTTCTCTATTACTTGGAATTAAAAAAAACTTGATCTGTTATCAAGAGATAACAGATCTTGCCTTTGTTCATTGTGAATGCCTCAGCAAAGGAGATCGTCTTCCTTTTGTGTGTTTGACTTTTCAGGAAATCATCAATGAGTGGGATGAGCAGGAACGCATAGCCCAAGAGAAGGTCGAGCGGGAAAGCAGCCTGTATAGACACAGGAGCAGGAGCTCCAGGACAGCCCTGAGTGAGGAGGAGGAGGAAGAATGGGAGTTCAGAAAACAGTTCCCACTGCATGAGAAGGTAGAGCAATGGTGGCAGGGTTTGTTTTGGAATGCATTCCCTGGATGCCACACACAGTCCATCCAAATGGCTTTGTAGTCTTTGTAATGTACCTTAACACATTTGAGTCCTACTTTGTTTTCTTGATTGTTCACATTCCTTTTTCCCTATTCCTTTACATATGATTAGAACCAGATTCTGATTTTTAAAAGTTTATTTGCTCTAATGCTATTTACAGGACTTTGCAGATATCTTGGTAGAACCAACACTAGAGGAGAAAAAAAGAACTGCAGATGGGCAAGAAGAGGATGCAGCCACAGACCCAGCTCTCCTCTCCCAGAGTTCAATGCGTGCGGTGATGCTCATACATCAGCAGTTGTGCCTCAACTTTGCTCGATCCCTCTGGTACCAACAGACTCTGCCGCCACATGAGGCAAAGCATTACTTCAGCCTGTTTCTGTCATGCTATCAGACTGGGGCATCTCTTGTGACACACTTCTACCCCCTGATGGGTATGGCAGTTTGCTTGTTATACCGTTGGAAAATCAAAGGCAGTAGATGAGATTGCTGCTTCTGGAACAATTAAAATCACAAATTCCCTGTTTTCACTTAATTCCTTATAGATGGAGTTTCTTTATCTTAAAGAAGTTAAACTCATTTTTAAAACTGATTTAAAATTCTGCAATAAGTCATGTTTTTTATTGTTTAATCATTTGGGGTGAAGGGTTAAGAAGATAAGGATATGAACTTAGTTAAAATGGTCCTTTTCCTCAGCATTGTTTTCACCATCCATGTAATAGCCTCAGTGCTTTTCAAATGAAATCATGTACTTTTGGGAGCAATCTGGGAACTCAGAAATTAATCTCACAGAATATGGTTTGATAGCAGACCTCATGAATTATTCCATGCAGGTAGGAAGGGGAGCTTTAAATTTCCTTTCAACTTAACCCAGAGCTACAAAAACGGGGGATTTGAATGCATCAAATCAAGCTCTGTACGCTCTTGTTTACACTTAAGCAATATCTGACTTCCTCTGTATATCCCAGAAACTAGAGAGCTTTTGGTAGCTACTGTGGTGTTAAGGTCAAAGGTTTTTAGGTCAGCATTGCTTTGAGGGAGAATGGCATTGAAATACCTATGTTGTTAGTCCCAATTAGCTTATCATTTCTGATGTCTTTGTAGCTTGTTGATAGATCAGCTTACTGAGTTCGTTGACTTTACTATGATCTTAATTTCACAGGAGTTGAGCTGAATGACCAACTCTTGGGCAGCCAGCTTTTGGCCTGCACCCTGTCCCATAACTCTTTCTTTGGGGAGATGACCTCAGACCTGATGGTGAAGCCTGATGGGCCCTATGACTTCTACCAGCACCCCAATGTCCCAGAAGCACGGCAGTGTCAACCTGTGCTTCAGGGTTTCTCAGAGGCTGTCAGTCAGTTGCTGCAGGATTGGCCAGAACACCCAGCACTTGAGCAGGTAGGGTTAGCTGGTGAGGAAAGATGGACTTCCCAAGGTACCTAATCTGCACTGAGGATATGGCCTCATGCCATCTACAGGGGCATTCACTTGCACATTTGTACATATGAACAAAGGTTTAAAGAACCCTATTTCAGTGAGATGCTATTCACCAACTGCGGGATCAACATACCAGTTTTGTATTTTTATTGTATAAATAATGTTTGGGGAATTCATTAATTTTATTTGTTGGTTGGGATTGCTGTCCAGAGATTAAAATGCTACTATGGTGCTCTGTTTATTCAGACACATACTTAAGAAAACCATGAGGCCCTTGGTATTTTAAGTGTACTAGAAATACACCTTGCTTTTATAAGATTTTAACTCAGACATTGCTCTGTGGTCTTCAGCCAATTTTATAACTCTTATTATATAATACAGGTAACTGTCTTATCAGACTTGATCTTATTTCTAGAATAATGCAGCAGATAAAGTGTTTATCTTGGTCAAGATCCACAGCCCTAGAAGTTTTCATTCATAATTTTCAGAGGTGCTTTAGAAGTGGAGAATTTGGGTGAAACTTTCTGTCAGGCCTCTCTTCAGTACCCTGTGACTTTTGGTCATTGATATTCCTGCTGAGATACACAAATCTTTATTTTTGTAGCTGCTGGTTGTAATGGACAGAATTCGTAGTTTCCCCCTTTCCAGTTCCATCTCAAAATTCCTGAATGGCTTAGAGATCCTTCTGGCAAAGGCACAGGTAAGATGATTCCCTCTCTCTTCCTTGTTTTGATTTATAGTCAACTGACAAAAGATTTACCTTATGGAACCTTTGTTGTTAGAGGGGAAGAAAGTTATAGCTTAGGTTGGAAAAAGATAAACATTCTTAGTTTTTCTTGCATGTGTTGAGATCAGAATAAGTGAAGCCGTTGCCCCCATGGTCGGGGAGAGCTGCGTCAACTCTTTTCGAGAGTGGGACATGGTGTCCACTAAGGGCTCACTCTGCCAGGAGGACTTCAGGCAGGCCTTTAATCTGGCCGAGTGCCTATTCATGTTGTCCCCCTCCATCCCCTCATAGCCTCTAGGGTTGGCTGATGCCTCCCCACTTGGCAGAAAGGGCCACGTGACTTTGTTCAAGTGATATAGCTAACAGCAGGAATTCAGACTCCAGTCTATAAATCCTGTGCTTTTTGCTTCCCTCTGAACTTAGCTGTACTGGAGTTTTGTCACGTGACCAGAAAGAACTTGAAGCTGGATACTCTGGATATAAACTCATTACTACTATTGGTAAAAGTTGTTTAAGGGCCCAGTAGTCATTCAAGAAAAGTCCAAGCTTTTCTTGAGGGGAGGAGGTGATTAGGAGATTGAATAATCACCATTGTTAATTTTGTCTTTGTTTCTTTAGGATTGGGAAGAGAATGCAAGTCGAGCTTTGTCTCTGCGGAAACATCTCGATTCGGTCAGTCAGATGATTATCCGGTGGCGTAAGTTAGAACTGAAGTAAGTTACTTTCCCTTCTCTTTCTGAACTGAGGTTGAGTTTCTAAGGTTTATGTCTATGATAGTTACACATAAATGTGCTTTTCAGTCCATAATCACAGAGTCTAAAGCAAGGCATTAAAATGATATTAATACAGGCTAGACAACAGCATACATTCTTAAGGCGGCAAGCTGAGTGGCTTCTCTATCCCCATTTGGGAGGAGAGAATAGTGAGCACTTCACTTCTGCTTCTGTGATTTCAAATATTTCAGGTAGTTTCCCCTAAATGCCTTCCTGGCCTCTTCTGTCATGTTTTAGCTGCTGGTCCATGAGTTTGGATAATACCATGAAGCGCCACACTGAGAAATCCACCAAGCACTGGTTCTCCATCTACCAGATGCTTGAGAAGCACATGCAGGAACAGACGGAGGAGCAGGAAGGTAACATCTGGCAGTATACTGCCTTCTTGTTTAGAGGTTCCAAGCTAAATTGAGGGCTGTGAAGTGTAGAATTCACTTGGCTCTCGTTTCTCTTCCCCTCACTGCTTTTACATGGGAGGCATCATTTGACTTCATGATATTTCTGAGAGGTCTGCCAAGATAGCTGTGTAATTCTTTTTTTATTGAATGAATAATAATGAAAGTTATAGAGGTGACTCATCCAAAGTCTGGAGGACCAGTCATACAATAAGGTTTCCTTATTCTCTCTGTCCATGAGACAAGTTAAAATGAAAGTTGCCTTCTTGGTAGGTGGTAGTGAACATGCCTGAGTTAAGTATTTCATTTCATACTTACAACAAGCACCTTATAATTCAGTTTCATAATTTGCTGTGAGTGTATTTAGCACTTACTCTGCGTGCCACAGTTATTTTTGAATTCACTCAGGATGTAACTGTGGTGCTTGCTTCAAAGCTTCACTTTAATTGTGGTCTCTACCTGATGGCCATTCCTCAGTTTATCCCGTAGTAGATTGCATGCACATTAGGAACAGGCTGTGATGGTTGAAGACAAATGCATTTTTCCTTTTTGAATCTCTAAAGATGACAAACAGATGACCCTGATTTTGCTGGTCAGCACATTACAAGCATTTATTGAAGGATCCTCCCTGGGAGAATTCCATGTGCGACTACAGATGTTACTGGTTTTCCATTGTCACGTCTTGCTGATGCCACAAGGTGAAGGAAAGGGTAAGGATTTTTTTCTTTACTTCTATTAGTGTACTGTTCAAATGGATTAGGCTTGAGTTCTTCACATGAGACAGGTATCTTCTTGCATACCAGGTTTTAAACAAGATACTTTTAGTCATCTTTAATGTGATTCACGTTAGATGTAGAGAACACTCAAAGTAAAGGGCAGACAGGTTATAAACAAAGCACTGACTAGTGAACTCTGGCAGAAATAAATTGCCAGATGACAATCTGGGGAACTAGCATGTTGAGGCAGCACATCTTTCTGTCTAGACACTGCATATGTCCTGCTATGCTGCTGCTTGATCCATGCCATTATTAGATTCTTTGATCTAGTGAAAGCACTGCCATAGATCAAGAACAACACATAAAACTGCCTACTGCCAATTACTATCCCATTTGGGATAAAACTGTCACTGTAAAATGAGTGTAGATTATACATGAGTTAGCATTTAAGGTGAATCTCTTAATATGCCATCTTTTAAAACAGGCTTCAATTCTGCTGATTTTATAAGGTATAGAGAAAGAGTTTGAAATTATGATTTTAGCAGAACCTCTGAGTATAGCATCTTCAAGAATAAAAGTGCAACCAAAAAAATTGTCACAAGTGGAAGGGAAAAATAGGGGAGTGTTGACAGCCTGCTTCTTTGGAAACTGCTAAGCTCGGACAGGCTCCCTAAAAGGCCTTGGTGTCAAGAGTAGTGAGGAAGGATCACCGAAATGTGAAGCCTGCAGGTGGCGCCAGCAGCACATGCAGCAAGTGTGGTGTTTTTGTTTCCTTTTTATTTCTTCCAGATTCACTTTGCAGTGTGCTGTGGAATTTGTACCATTATTACAAGCAATTCTCTGACCGAGTCCAGGCTAAAATTGTGGAACTTCGTTCTCCCCTAGAAAAAGAACTTAAAGTAAGATGAACAGCTGTCATCATCACCCTTGGGAGATCAAAATCAGCAAGTTCTTTTTCTTTAGTTCTGTTCTTTTATCTGCTTAACAGTGAGGCAGGGGCTGAGGGGAATGGAGCAAGCATTGCAATGGCCAGGTAGGGTGGCGAGATTTACACTGGCTGCATTGTTGACCCGACCGAGTGTGTGGGTGTCCGTGGAGTGGCCCCTGTCAGAGGCTCCTTAGAGGGTTTGCCACAGAAGCCTGTTTGTGCTCCCTTGGTCTTGCCTAGGCTCAGCTTCTGCCTCAGAGGTGTGCTGTGTCGTGTTGGTCCATCTGCCATTGAGGCACCATGGAGTTAACAGGGTCCTCACTTTTGGATGCTCTCAGTGGTTATGGAACCAACCCTGGTATATGGGACATGACTAACTTCAGTGGTTTCTTAGCTGGAGTACGTATTAAGTGACCTGTCTATTGCAGCAGCACTCTTTGTCTGTTTTCTTTGAGACAAACACACAGTTACTCTTTTAGGCATGTTTTATTTCTTCACTGACACACAGTCCTGTGTTTGGGATGGAGTGGGCTCTGGTCTTTGGCAAACAGATGATCTAGAAGGAAGCAGAATAATACTAGCTTCATAAAGCCATTCCTTGACCTTCATTTATCATACAGGAGTTTGTGAAGATATCCAGGTGGAATGATGTCAGCTTCTGGTCCATTAAACAGTCTGTGGAAAAGACACACAGGTAATTCATCTTTTAAAATGGGGGTGACCAAAACGCAGAATTTTGTGTGGTAAGAAACAAGACTTCGTTGTTACTGTGGCCTGACTTAATACAAGTGCCTGGAACTTCTAGAGAAAATCTACTAGATTGTTTTTGTGTGGCTTTTCAGTACCACTCTTGCTACCCAGAGCAAAGTCTACCTTCAGGAGGAAGTGGTGTGCCTTGAGATGAAGCAGGCTGTGTGCTCCAGAAGGGCTGGGTTGAGTCTCCTGCCACCTACTAGCTGTTTACCTTGACTAGAGTATCCCACCCTTCCTGGCTTCAGTTTTCTCTTCTAGAAAAGGGGAATACAATGCCTGCCATACTTTTCTCTTTAAAAAAAAATGATTATGAATACCTACAGAGGTCATTGTATACAAAAGGTAGAGGTTGTTAAGTTATTGGCACATGAATTAATAATGTATTTTTTATATTTTTTGATTTTCCAATCCAATTTTTTTCTTATATCTGTCATTACCTGGGGTCAGGACCCTCTTTAAATTCATGAAGAAATTTGAAGCTGTCCTCAGTGAACCTTGCCGTTCATCCCTGGTGGAGAGTGACAAGGAGGAACAGCCTGACTTTTTGCCCAGGCCACCACAGGAAGCCACGAGCAAGACGTCTCCCATTCAGAGTCTGAACAAGGCACTGAGGGAGACCCTGTTAACCCGGCCAGCAGCTGGGCAGGTATGTACTAGCTTGTGAGACAGTGCTTGCTTATTCCTTAGCTAGTCAGGTGTCATCTGTCTTTGTGTAAGCGGTGTCCTGGGAACTAGGCAAGGAAATGCGTTTGAAATCTTGTTCTTTGGATATATATAGCATTTATTGTTTGACTGTCTCTGCTGCATTGATCCTGCTGCTAAAAGTTTAATGACAGCCTGTGTAAGATATAACCATCATGCTTACCTGTGAACATTTCATCCACTTATGTGGGAAGATTTGAAGTTTAAGAATATGCCTTGAAGCTGCCTTTGAGCTACCACGTGAGGAAGCTTGCAGAAGGGATGAATGTGTGCAGTGGTATGCTGGTTGTAGTGATTTCTGATTACTGTGCTATACATACTCCCATTGTGGCCAATTTAAAGCACAAACAGCAACGTACAGTTGGCTTGTAAAATTTCTGAAAAGTTAGCAGTGATCGAGATCTTGTGTGAGTTGTCTGTTACAGGATAGATATTTCTGCTTCATATCCTTTGCTATGAGGAGCTCCAGGATTAGGGAGCACTGTTCAAGGGAGTAATCATTTTTGCCTTCTTATGGTATTTCTGGCTGTGGGGTTCACAGATTTAGCAATGGAGGTCCTCAAGCTATTTTTAGTATTTCAGTAGTCCAGAAAGCAGAATAGAAGCTGAGCACATAGCCCTAATATGGCTGCACAGATTGATATGGCTGCCATGTTTATTTTCTTTTGACTGAATTCATCAGCTCACTGCTTCTGTCATTCTGATCAAAATTTTGATTTGCTAATAATGACAGTGTAGGAATTTTAGGGAGTTTTTCACAGAAAAAAATAATGAAAATATGCCCCTCATGGATGAAAGTTCTTTCCTTCATCTGATATCTGAATTTCTGATATTTGAACCGTTAATCAGGAATTGGAGCATCGGGGAGTTGGTAAGTAGAATTTGGGGACCAGTTTTGCCTTGCTTGTGTGTCTGAGAAACACAGTCTGGCTCAGCACCTTAGGGGCAACAGTTACGTTATTCATTCTGCTGTGTTCGTAGACTTCTAGAACCAAAGTTTCCTTGTGGCTGGCATAGAAAGCATAGCTGGATAGGGGGGTGGTGTGGGAGTTCCTTCTATTACAGTGACCTTATATGAGTAACAATTTTCTAAATATCCATAGTACATGCCTATTTTACCTTTAGTGATACGACATTTGTTCTCATGAAACTTCAGAGATGGTGATAATTTTATATTTGGTGGGCTAGGTGTATATGCATGTGCAGCATTTAAATTTAGCACCCATGCAGGATAAAACTTATTGTCATCCTCAGTAGCAAGACTAACCTGTGTTCTGTCTCATAGGCCATGACTCCAGAACAGTATCAGGGTATTGCTCCTTTCCCCTTGGAGGGGGAGCTTCAGCGTCGCTTGCCAAAGCTCATGAAACGGATGAGGAAGATGTGCCTGGTGATCATCAAGGAGAGTCCCCTGCCTCATCTAGTGGAGGGTCTCGATCAGTTCATTGGTGGGTGCCAGCAGCTAGGGCAAGGGTGGGACTTGCACTCTGTTTTCCCACGTGGCCCAGGAGGGATGGGAATGTGGTACCTATGTCCTTCGTCGACACAGTGTTGAACAGTTAATTGAATAAGCAAGTGGGCTAAAAACCAGCAGAACCCAGGCACAGGAGCCACTTGAGAACCCACAAACTGTCGTAGTTTTCATCTTGTCATCCTCTCCTGTAAACTAGTCATACGTTATGCCATTTTCTATGATAGCCTTGTCTACACCAGTTCTTGTTGGTTGGGGACATGGGGAGAGGGGCATGGAGATTGATTTCCAGGAGTCTCCAAACTGTCTCTCCCTGTCAGAATATTGTCTCCCTTGAATAAAAGGAAAAGGAAGATTCATCCACAGTCCTCTTTGCTCTCCTCACGTCAGAGAGGTGTAGCAGTTTCATTTCCCAGGCTGTTTTTGCTTGGGGAAGATGAGAACAAAGATCCACTCTGTAGTAAAACAGCAATGATTAGGGAAGGAAATCCAGAACCTAATAGATTGTTTGGGCCTTTGGCAGCCTTTTACCACCTCACTCTTTTTTTTTTTTAATTTATAAAGAAACAAAATTTATTTATTTATTTATTTATTTATTTAATTTTTTTTTTTTTTTTTTTTTTTGGTCTTTTTTTCGTGTCCGGCAACGGATCGCAACCCTCAGTGTCGCGCCCGTACCGGACCGGGACCGGCAATGGGATCGCAACCCTCGCTGTTGCTCCCGCACCTCGCTCAGCCAGTGAGCGGGAACCGGTCTGTATGTGGTATCCGAACCCTCGGCGGGAGCGCCGCCACACTCCCAAGCGGCGCACTGTAGCAGTGCGCCACCGGGCCGGCCCAGAAACAAAATTTATTTCTTACGGTTTTAGAAGCTGGAAAGTCCACAGTTCAGGGGGTGCATCTGATAGGGCCTTTCTCTTGGTGGGAACTCTCTTACAGGGTCCTGTGGTCACAGAGAGTGTCACGTGGCAAGAGAATATCAAGAGCAAGCAAGCTAACCTGCTCACTGACTCTCCTTGTAAAGCCATCAGAACCACACCCATGATAGCTCCAGGAATGGATCAGTCCATTCACGAGGGCGTAGTCCTCACCTCTCAAAGGCCTCACCTTTCAAGTATCATAATCGGATTTCACACCCTCTTAACACTGTTACAAGGGGGGGTTAACTTTCCAACACTTGAACTTTTGGGGGACACCCTTGATCCATAGCAAGCTGTGCCTTCAAAATCCCTCCAGGATTTCATCCTCCTCCACCATGTCCTGCCATCACCCCAGTCCAAGACACAATATCTCTTCTGGATCAAAGCAATGCCCTCCTTGCTGGTTTCCCGGTGCCCATTTCTGCCTGCATGCGTCCTCCTATAATCTGTTTTCAATGCAGCAACTAGAGCAATCAAAGTGTAAATCTGATCACATCATTCCCCTGCTCAAAACCATCACTAGCCTCTCTTCCATCTCAGAGGAAAAGCCAACATGTTCAGAAGGACATCTGCTTTAACTCTGACTCCATTCTTGCCATGCTCTCTCTTATGCTCTCTATTCCAGCCACACTGGAGTCTTTGCCGTTCATCTCCCAGGACAGGTGCCCACTCTCCTCCCTCTACTTTCAATTCTCTTCCCCTAGATATCAGTTTGGCTCATTCCCTCACTTCATCTTCTCACAGAGGCCTTTCCTGAGCAGTGTTGGGAAATTGTCACACACACACACACTGCTTTTCCCCATCCCTGCTTAATTTTGAGTGATAGATATGTATCTCATATGTATCATGTATGTTTATTTATACATATACATTTAATACATATATACTATATATTTTTAAAATTTATTTTATTCATAGCCTAATTATCCCTACTGGAATATAAGCTCCACGAGAGTGGTGTTATTTTGGCTCCCTTCCTTCACTGCTGTTTCCCCATTACTTACAATGCTAGGTGCATAGTAGGTGCTCAGTAAGTGTTTGTTGAATGAATGCATGGACAGTGTAATAATGAATGAGAAACACTGAGAAGAAAACAAGTAAGTAAATCATGAAAGGTGTTGCTTTGTGTTGCTTCACCCCCCACCGATTTGTCACCCCACTTCCCCTGGGTGACGGAGACGCAAAGGATTCCTCAAAGCCCATCTCTACTGAGCAGTGAGAAGTCCCAAAGTGGTTAACTTTCCTGGGACTCTCCAGCAAGAGGGATCCCTTCCTTGGGAAAATTAACGCTGAATTGGGGTTCTCTTCCTACATTTATTTTCCAGACCAGGAAGTTACAGGAAGAGAACAAAGGTGGGGTTATAGTTTAATGGTATAGGCTGGTAACTTTCAGTGAAACAAGCCAGATGACATTCCAGTAAGGCTATCAACAAAAGCTTTCATCTTAACAAACATTCCTTCTCACTCAAGCAGTTTCTCAGTATTTTTACATAATAATCAATAATTAGTCTGTCTTTGAGCCAGCAACCTGCTGTGCCACAAATCTTTATCTCACACCAGAGACTTATAGCCTGAGGAAAATTTCCTGTCCTTGCAAGGTCAATATTTGAAACTGCAAGACTTTGGAAAACCAGGCCCTGTGAAGTACATATGCTTTATAGTGTATTCCACGTAAAGGTTTTTCAGGGGAGGTTAGAATACCACCTCCCTTTTACCATGTACCCCAGGGAGCATGCTGTCAGAGTGAGGCTGGCCTTCCTTTAATGAGACTGCAGTATGAACTCAAGCTGCTCTTTATTTTTAAAACTTGTTAGGATAATGGCCTACTCTCCATTGCTCAAGTTGCCCTGAGCCTGAGGATGAGGGTGAGTGAAATACAGATCCACATGCCTTTCCTGGAAAGGGCACATGAGCTATGTGATGTAACACTTTTCCTCCTCTCCTCTCTCTCATGGTGTCAGTATGATGTGTACGGTACGCTTGCTCTCATCTGGTGATTGCCTGTTATTTATTTGTCTGCTAGGGCTGCCTTAGCAGAGTACCACAAGATGGGTGGCTTAAACAACAGAAATTTACTGTCTCAGTTCCATAGGATAAAAGTCCAAGATTCTGAGGGCTTTCTCCCTGGCTTGCAGATGGCCACCATCTCACTGTGTCCTCACATGGTCACTCTTCCATCTGTGCATTCTCTGTGTCCTAATCTCTTCTTTTAAGCACTCCAGTCATACTGGATTAGGGCCCACCCTCATTTTATTCAATTACCTTTGTAAAGGTCTTAAATGTAGTCAGATTTTGAGGCACTAGGGGGTTAGGACTTTAACATTTGAATTTGGGGGGGCACATGACACTGCTGTGACAGGTTGGCAGCACCCTTGTGTTATAGATACCCATATGTATTCAGGAAGGCAGCATGGTGATATGGCATGGTGTTTGGGCTTTGAAGTGGGTAGGCCAGGGCTCAAGTCTTGGTTCATTCACTTGTTAGCTGAATGGCCTTTAGAAAGTGACTAGAGCTCTCTGAGCCTTTCTTTAAAGTCTGTAAAATGGGGCTGGCCCGGTGGCGCACTGGAGAGTGTGGCGCTCCCGCCGAGGGTTCGTATCCCATGTGGAGACCGGTTCCCACTCACTGGCTGAGCGTGGTGCGGGCGCAACACTGGGGGTTGTGATCCCGTTACCGGTCAGTAAAAAAGACAAAAAGGAAAAAAAAAAGTCTGTAAAATGGGGCTGGCCCGGTGGCGCACTGGAGAGTGTGGCGCTCCCGCCGAGGGTTCGTATCCCATGTGGAGACCGGTTCCCACTCACTGGCTGAGCGTGGTGCGGGCGCAACACTGGGGGTTGTGATCCCGTTACCGGTCAGTAAAAAAGACAAAAAGGAAAAAAAAAAGTCTGTAAAATGGAGCTACAAATAAGTGCTGCTGAAGTGGTGCAGATTAAAAACATTTTACAAGTGCCAGCTGCAGTGCATGAACTCAATACATACTGTATTTATTAGAAATTTCCCTCAGGTGATTAAAATTTCTAGTGTGATACTGAACATAGCTGGTGCTCAATACATGCTTTTTGCTTGATTGATTATAAAACTCCTCAATAAAAAATAACAACCACTTTTGTTTGAGTTATTTATTTTCAAGAGATGTGAAATCCCATGTGTTCTTATTTTTCTGTTAGAGTGCATCTTGACCAGTTTAGTTCAAAAACGTATTGCAAATTTACCAAATGCTAGGGAGTATGTTAGATATCCCAAATATAAAGATGAAGGGTACCTGGTCCTCATTCCTCAAAAGATCTTTGGTATTGGATAGCTTAAACACATTTGTAAGCCCCTGGGATTTTTGTATTTCCCCAACAGGTGAAGTGATTTCCTCTGTGAATGAGCTGCAGAGCTTAAAGGTGGAGCCCTCTGCAGAGAAGGAGAAGCAGCGCTCTGAGGCCAAGCACATTCTCATGCAGAAGCAGCGAGCTTTGTCAGACCTCTTTAAACACCTTGCAGAAACTGGTAAGGTGCTCGCTTAAAATCCAATGAAGTATAATCACCAACTTTTAGGGGAGAAAAACAACATGGGGCGAATTCTAGAGACAGTTGAGATGGTGGAAAACAGAAGGTGGCAGGCAGGGTTTTGAAATGTCATTCTAAGAGTTCTGGTCACACACAGGAAAATGCTATGATGAACCATTTATCGTTCCCAAATATTTTCAATTTTGTAATGAGGTTTCTTAGAATTTTAAGTTTTCATTGCCATATGTTGTACAGCACCCACCCTTCCTCATAATACAGAGAGCAGTGCTTCTCAAACTTTAACGAGCAGGCACATCACCTGCAGGATCCCACTAAAGTGCAGATGCAGATCCTGTTTCGGTTGGTGTGAGGTAGGGCCTAGCTCCAGGCCAATGCTGTTCATAGGACTTTGCTTTGAGTAGAAGGGCGCGGGGGGCACATCTATTCTCACTTGAGTTTCTTGCTTATGTGAATATTACTTATTTCCTAGGTTTGTCATATCGTAAAGGTCTTGCCTGGGTCCGTTCAAAAAACCCTCAAGAGATGCTTCATCTTCACCCATTAGATCTCCGGAGCGCATTGTCGATAGTCAGCAGCACTCAGGAGGCTGATTCTAGGTTTGTTCTTTTTGAATTATAAACGGAACAAGTCATTTAAGCCTCCCTGTCTTCATTTGCCAAAATGGGGATAGCAGTACCTCTCTGGCAGAGTTGTTGTAAAGGTTAAGTAAGATGCCATTTATAAAAGTGCCTGGCTCAGAATCTGGCACATGATGAATGTTCAGTAAAGTGTTCATTTTCTTCTTTCTTTTTTCTTTCCTCATATTCACCTCTCCCATTCTTCTTTTTTTTTTTTTTTTCTTTTGTCCTTTGATCTTCCTGAGGTCTGCTCACTTGATTTGAATGTGCAGGTTGAAATCTGTGAGCAATAGCCACCTTTTTAGCTGCTCCTTATACATATACCCCTTATAAGTTCTAATGTATTCTTGAATTTGAGAGCCCCTAAACTTTTGAGACAGACAGCTACTTCTATGTTAATAGCCACAGAGGAAGTTGTTGTAAATGATGATTTGCATGGTCTGGGTACAGCACACATTTGTGTTTTGTTTGCTCAGTGGCCCTTCCAGGACTTTGAATTTGAATTCAACACAACATTGTAAAAAAGGGAAATTTTACATGAGCATTCTGGATTTTCAGTTTTTCAGGAAAATTTTTGCAGTGGACTTGCATTCCCATTTGGTCGATGGTTGTAGCTGAGTAGTGGTGTCCTCTTGACAGCACACATGCTGTCCAATTAATGCTAGTCCTCACCAGTCCCTGTGGCTTCCTCTGTGTTGAGGTTAGCTGTCACTGCCATGTATCATTTTGTGCATGGCTGTCCTCAGTCATTGATGTTATCTGCCTGGCTCCTGTAAGCACCAGAATTTATGACCCCTAACCCTCTACTGCTGAGGTGGTTATGAAGATTTCATTGAGGAATTATGTCATCATCATCATTTGTTTCCCCACTGTACTTCCATTGCTAAGTACAATCATCTCTCAGTATCCATGGGGGATCGGTTCCAGGGTCTGTGGATACCAAAATCCATGGATGCTCAAGTCCCTGGTATGAAATGGTATAATACTGTATTTGCATATAACCTATGCATATCTTCCTGTATACTTTAAATCATCTCTAGATTACTTATAATACCTAATACAATATAAATGCTATGCAAATAGTTGTTACACTGTATTGTTCAGGGGATAATAACAAGAAAAAGAGTCTGCACATATTCACTATGGATAGTTTTCTTCTCCAAATGTTTTTGACCTGTAGTTGATCAAATCTATGAATGCAGAACCCACATAAATGGAAGGCTGACTGTATACAATTCATCCTTTGTATAAAGGACTAAAGAGTGCCTGACAATGAGTTCTCATAGAAATAAATTTCTTCAGACTGTTGACTTTTGGCTGTGGCCAAATATACCAATCTCTGAGTCTTTAGTATCTGGGGCGGGAGATTGTGGTTTTAACTAAGTAAATAATGTTAATTTCCTTTCCAGGCTGCTTACAGAAATCTCATCTTCGTGGGATGGGTGTCAGAAGTATTTTTATCGCTCTCTTGCACGGCACACCAGGCTTAACACAGCCCTAACAACTCCTGCCAAGGTAGAGTGATAGAACATGAGATCGCAGGGGCCCAGGGAAAGCTCCTATTCTGTTCATCCCAGGGCAGCATTCTCAAATGTTAAGTGATAACAGCCTATTTGTGAAAGTGAGTGAGCCTTTTGCAGAGCATCATTACACTTAAAATATAAATCAGAGTAATTTTGTGCTAAATCAGAGAGCATCCTATTATAAATTCTGTTACACACAATTGCCAGCAGGACCAAATGTATAAGAAAAATTATGGAAGAAATAATTCAAATTGAGAGTGCCACCTTCAAGTCTTGTGAGTTGAGAAGACCACTCATGTCCAATTTTAGTGTTAAACCTAGTTCCTGTTGATGGAATATCAATGATCTGTGGAAGCATAATTTGGGAACCCCTGCTGAAAAAGGTGAAGGTGTCCCCTCTAGAGTGCAGCAAATCCAAAGCTTATAGAAGCAGGGGATTCTTCCCCTGCAGAATACTTCATAAAACAGCTTTCTCGGTGTTTGTTTGCAAGCGACACCTTCAGGATGCTTTTCTTTCTCCCTCTGCCAGGAGATGGGCATGGGCAATGTTGAGCGGTGTAAAGGGTTCTCTGCACATTTGATGAAGATACTCATCCGACAGCGGCGTTCCCTGACCACGCTGACTGAGCAGTGGATCATCCTCAGGTATCAGCTTTTGTGGCATGAGTTAGGAAGAACTGTATAAGGTAGCTCAGAGTTGCTGCACATGGCGAGAGGAGTTAAGACCTGCCCTCAGTTGTGAAATGAGTTTGAGGCCCAGGCGGAGTTTCTCTTGGCTCTGCCCCTTGCTTCTGGTGATATGCCTGTGGTCCCCCCTCTCCCCCTGTGCTCTGGTCACCCCTCCTGGGAGAATAGGGGTCAGGGAATGAGTTTGGGGTTGGGTCAGACAGTGCAAATTATGAGGAGTGAACTACACCTGGGCCTGGAATGAAGACAGACATTCATTGCTGAAAGTCTCTCTTGGCTGATAGATTGGGTTTCCAGGCATCTGAGTCACTGCGCACAGATCAGATTTGAGTCTGCTTCCATAAGTTAGGTTTTTGGAGTCCCAAAGTAGCAATTTGCTGAGCCATACATGCATACTGCTCAATGGAAACAAATAACTAAAAGATAAGGACAGTTAGGAAGGCTGTCATGATCTGTTGAGTAGATTCTTGGCGGAGGGATAGTATTTCCAGACTCTAATCACTTTCACTTCAGCTTTTTCTACTACATTCATTAGGGCTCATGTAGCAAAGTACACAGTTCATTTACTAGATAGTAGTAGTCGAAACCACTGCAGTGGTATGATTGTGTTGGACGTGAGAGGGCTCTAAGGGTCAGGCGGTAAGCAGGTTGTTTTGATACCTCTCCTGAAATACCGAAGGATGTGTTTAAGTACTTTGGGAGGCATTTAAAAAGATTTCTTACCTATCTGCAGGATCTTTCCTTCTTCATTACCTGAAAAAAAGCCCATGTTTAGCAACACACAAATGAGTTTACTGTTAAAACTAATATGATGACATGGTTTAAGATGCCAGTGTGTTTTTTCCATGGGTTTCTCTGCACAGGAACCTCCTCAGCTGTGTGCAGGAGATTGACAGCAGGCTGACAGGGCCTCTGGTCTACCCTGTGGCCTTCCCTCCTCAGGATGGCTTGCAGCAGTGGACAGAGCGGCTGCAGCACCTGGCGATGCAAAGCCAGATCCTGCTCGAGCAGCTCTCCTGGCTGCTGGAGTGCTGCCCCAGTGCAGGGCCATCTCCAGGCCTTGGCAATGCCCAGGTGCAGGGTCAGCCTTCTGCCCCCGACCTGGGAGGACCAGAACTAACCAAGGGACGGCTTCTGGACCTAATTCCTTCTGAACTGAGCTACCCGTCCCCAGTTCCTGGAAATCAGCTGCCTTCTGGTTGCCGGATGCGGAAACAGGACCAACTTTGGCAACAGTCAACTACAAGATTAACAGAGATGCTGGAAACCATTAAAGCAGTGAAAGCTGAAGTCGACAGAATTAGACAGCAGTCGTGTGAGACTCTCTTTCATTCTTGGTACGTGTGTCTATGTTTTTACTCTTCTTCTGTGTGCTTGGGTGCTTATTCAGAATTTAGTAATGGGATAAAATTAGGAAAAGAATGATGCTTCAGTGTGTACATTTTAGTGGTTGGAGGGAGGTGTGTGTGTGTGTGTGTTGTAGCCCCTTCCTTTCAACATTGTGGCATTTCTGTTATAGGACAGATTTTGAAGTTTGCTCTGCTGGGCTGAACTGCCTGTCTCAGATGTCAGCTCATTTGCAAGGCCTGCAGTCCTTGTTCATTCTTCCAGGGATTGAGGTTGAGCAAACAGACCCACAAATGGCATTAGTTGAAAGCCTGGACTATGTAAGAGGAGAAATCAGTAAAGCCACGGATGAGTTTACTACCTGGAAGACACACCTACTCACTTCAAGCAGCCAAGGAGGTAAGTAAAGACTCTTGTATAGTAAGGGAGTAAAAGTTCAATGTAGAAATGGTACATTGTAGGTTTAAGTCTAGTGATTCTAAAGCCACATTACATTTTCTTCTAGATGTACCTGTCCAAGGTTCTAAGGCAGGGAGGTGTGGTTGGGATCCACAGCTCTTAACATTTTGCCTCATTCATTTGAGTGCCTTGCCTTTGGATTGTCCTCATGCCGCACACTTTGTAGCACATGTGTAGGAAGGCAGCATAAGCTCACTCCTCTGTTAGTTTTCCCCTGCACTGCAAAGCTTAAGGCTAATATTTAGACTATGTTGGTGTTTATACACACCATCTTAACTATTATTTTCATATTTTACATTCTTTTAGCAAAATTGTTTTAATTTAAAATCATAAACTTGTAGATTTATCTAGGCAAGGAAGTTGTCTTACTCATTTCTGTATCCAGAATAGCTTGCTACAGAGGCTCGTCCACAGGAGGTGCAGAAACAAATGATTGGAATTTTTTGTTTTTTTTTGTATCATGCTACTTACTAGGGAACCAAATGTTGGATGAAGGGTTTGTGGAAGATTTTTCAGAGCAAATGGAAAGTGCTATCCGAGCCATCCTCTGTGCCGTCCAGAACTTAGCAGAAAGAAACAAGAAAAAAGCAGAGGAGAATACAAATCAAACAAGACCACAGGAAGAGAATGGTATGCCAAGTCCGACAAAAATTCGTTTCATACTTGATTTAACTTTTGTATTTGATGATTTATTTCTGTGGCTAAATAATTAAGGACAGATGTTAGAAATAGACGGCTGTGTATGAAGAGAAATGAAATGGTTTGTTTTCTGTTATTCATCATGTTGTATTTTCTGTGAATGAAAGAGGCAGCAGGCTTCGAGAGACTGCAATCAGGACATCTAACAAAACTCTTAGAGGATGACTTCTGGGCTGATGTGAGCGCTTTGCACGTGCAGAAGATAATTTCTGCCGTCTCCGAACTGTTGGAGAGGCTGAAGTCGTATGGTGAGGATGGCACAGCAGCAAAGCACACGGTAACCAACTGTTTTTTACAAGTGTCTTGCTCTGCAGAGTGGGCTTCACCTTGCTGCATGGGGATAGGTTCACAAGCAGGCCTCAGTGCCGAAATCACTGAGAGTTTGATCTATTTGTACATGTAAATATCATTGACAAGCTTTGAAAAGCTGAGAGTTTGCTAGCTAAGGGCTACAATTATAAGATACATAGGTGCAAAAATGCTAACAATCCAGAATATCCATTATTTTAGGATTCTTTCATATCCTAATCATTTACCCCCAGTATTTGATGTTGATGGATGTTGCTGCTGTCAGCTGAGTCTTAACCACCATCCTCTGCAAATACCACACCCTCTACATTAAGCTAGCAGAGTAAGAAGTTGTAGTTTCTATAGTAAATCCAGAGAAGCACTTATTTTGTAGGACATTCTTTGTTGTTCTGTAGCATTGCCTCCAGTGCCAACTTTGAATTGGCTATAGAATTTATAAACATTTTATTATTATTTTTTAATTGTTAACTAAATGCAACTTTAGTAACTGAGAATTTAAAGTGCACTTTTGTGAGGGTTTGTGGGAATGAAGAAGAAATCTCAGTGAGGGAGGGTAAAAACACCTAACTCCCCATTAGTTACATTTAGTACATTCACAGTATTATACAACCAGTGCCACTATCTAGTTCTAGAACGTTTTTATCACTCCAAAGGAGAGCTGGGACCTGTTAAATAAACAATATGTTTGCTTTGCCCCCAGCTGTTCAGCCAGTCTTGCTGCTTGCTGGTGCGCCTGGTGCCCATGCTCTCCAGCTACTCAGACCTCGTCCTCTTCTTCCTGACCATGTCTCTGGTGACTCACCGGAGCACTGCAAAGCTACTCTCTACACTTGCCCAGGTGTTTACAGAGCTTGCCCAGAAGGTGAGTACTATTCACATGAGTGCTGTGGGGCAGCAGGGACCCAAATACTCTATTTCCATTAGTGTTTGGTTTGATGGGCTTTTGTTTTGGACCATCACAAATAGGAGCTTGTTTGTTCTCCTTCTGGCTTCTTTAGGGCTTTGCCCAGCACCCTTTTGCTAAACTTGTTTCTACTAACATCTTGGAACCTGCAGACGCCATGCTGATGAGTTCTCTGGACTCCAGAGGCTGTTGAGAGTCTGCTGCTTTCTATTAATACACCCTTCTCTCCCTGACCCCAATTTGTAATCTTCTTCAGGTAACTCTTGAGCTACACTTGCAGGATAAATCATTAAGGCTATTAAGTTTTCTTTAAACCATTTATATGTAATCATGGTTACATGGTAGTGGGGCTCTTAGTATTAGGAGGAGGGTTTTTCCTTAAGAGGAAAGTCATTCATTCATTCAGTCCTGTACTCAGTACTGTGAAAAGCACTGAGTTTATAGAGATTGTAGACCCTGCTCTTGAGATTCAGGGGCAGGAGATAATGAAATCTAACAGACCCAACATGGTATGATAGGTCCAGTCACAGAGGTATTCAGTTCTTGAATTCTGAGCCTCAATTTCCTCATATGTAAAGTGAGATCTGCCTACACTCAAGTAGCATTTTTGCGAGAACTACCTTCAGCTGAATATACAGTTTTTCCCCCTTCATTAAGTATTCTAAGATATTCTCCAAATCTAAGTGCAGTGCAGGTGAGATTCACTTGAAGATAGGAATTTACAAACTGAAGATGGGGTCTGGATTACTTGTGAACACTCAAGACTTCTTAGTTATGAGTCTCTGAAATACCAGAACGTTCAAAAAGTGGGAGGCAAGCCTAATGCCTCTTATCTAGAGGATAAATGTGTGCATCTGTTGAGGAATAAGTAAATGAATGAGTCTCAGGTTTGTCCCATATATCTGATGGGCACTGAGTTGCACTTACATCCCATAAGTTCCTGGAGAAAAGACTATACAAAAGACAGTGGCAGGGTCATGTATGACAAGGGTGCCTTGAGATTTGAGTGAGCTATATTTGTCTATTTGCACTGTTCCTTTTGTCTGATAGACTCTGGAATGACTTTGGCCAGTCAAACCTGTGTGTGTTTTGGGGAGGAGGTATGGGGGTGAGAATGGTTCTAATAGGTGCAGAATGTTGGGAGCCCAGTGGCTGTCCTAGCTGTAGCTTTTGTGGTGATGTACCTGGAGAAGGGATCTGAATCTCCTTCCTATGTGGTCTCATTCTCCTGCCTACATCTGAATGTGTCTCTTTAAAAATAATGTAGCTCAATGGGAAAATTAAGTAAGTTAACCACAATGTATTTTCCAATCGACTTTCCCAGAATATGTGTCCAGAATGTGAGTTTGCCTTTGCTTTAATTTTTTGTGTGTCTGAATTGTATATTCTTTCTGAATAGGGCTGAGGGAACTTGACAGTAGGTTAGATACAGTGCTAAGATTATAGATCTAGGTTGTAATTAAAGCACTTAATCCACAGGAAGCTATTTCTGTGTAAGCAAGTCACAATCAGTGTTTGCTGGTCTTGGATCTTAATTCCTTGTTAATTGGCAGCTTATTTTTTACTACATTCTCATCCTCAGATTCACAAATATCTTGATAGCATATATTTTGTCTTATAAGGTTAAAATTTCTGATTGAGAGTGACTGCTTTCTTCTCCATCTTTTTCTATTTGCTTTTGTCCCTTAGGCTAATAGTTTTTCTTTTCAGCCTATTTTCTAACATGAAACACAGTTTCGTTAACACTTCGATTCTTACTGTGTCAGACTGTGGTGTTCTCTCCAGAGCGCATTCTGCCCTTGCTCAATGACCTGCTCCTAAATACCATCCTTCTAGCATACTTCATTAAAATTTCTGTCTTGGCACAGTGACAAGTTACCAATGCTAGAGGCCTCTACAAAGTCAATCCCTCATGTAATAGATATGATGTCAAGTTGTGAAACTGCACAATAACTGTTATCACCAAGGAGGAAAAGAATGGCAAAGGTCTGCTGTATTTCCAGCAGATTTAAGATACTGAGCTAGAAAAAGAGTTAAGCATTTGTTTAATATTTTTTTCCTGTGGCAGGACTGGAAATCCCCTTTTTAATGGCTTTTGTGCATAACTGTTCCCTCCATTTTTTTATTTTTCCAAGGGATTTTGCTTGCCCAAAGAATTTATGGAAGATTCAGAAGGAGAGGGAGCAACTGAGTTCCATGACTATGAGGGAGGTGGAATTGGAGAAGGCGAGGGCATGAAAGATGTGAGTGACCAGATAGACAACGAAGAACAGGTATGTTTGCATATGCGTGAAATAGATATATAGTTTATAGAAGCGGACTTCCTTTTCCCTTTCTTTTCAATATTTAAATTACACATGTAAAATTTCTTTTAAATGGCTTTCAAATCTGGAGCAGTAGGGATATTGGAGCTTTGGCGGTCGGTGTAAATAGATACTTGCTTAAGATTTTCTAGAGAGTATTTTTTGGTAGTAGTAATTTTAAGGATAAAAAGGTTGGCTGTTTTCAGTGATAATTGCATTAAACAAAAATGCCAGACTTTGCTATGAATAGCTTTTGTTGTTGTATGTCTTTAAGACTTGATGAAATTTTAAAATCTGTATCCTTTTTTGGTTGGAATCAAGAATGCTTTTGAAATATTCAGGTGCTGTGGACTAAGGTTATTGCATTGCTTTTTAAAGTGCCCATCTCATTTAGAAGTGTTTTTATGTGTGTTGTGTTATTTAGGTTATCAGCTGTGACTTGAGGATATAAAAGGTAGTGGGATTTCTTTTTATCACTTAAAAGAGTATTCTAAGTCTAAATCATGTCATAAATTTGTATTAAAAGTATGGTTACAGCTATGAGAGGAGCAAACCAATTCAAATTCACTCTTTTCCTTGGCATGGGAAATTGGGAAGAAATTTTTTTAAAAAGGAGTAATGTAATATTTATGTGGTGGAGTTCTGTGTAATTTTTTTGTTATTTTGGCTTCTCTGCATTTCTCAGATTTAACTTAATCAGCATATACTACTCTTCTAACTGAAAGAAAAATTAAAGTAAAAAAATTCAAACCTAACAGAAGAGTACAATCCAATGCAAAAACCATTAAGTGGGATAAAAAAACTACCAGAGCAATGTAACAGTATCTGCTAAATTTTAAGTTATGTATATTCTTTGACCCAGCAATTCCATGTTTTCTTCTAGAAATGCTAGTAATGGTCAAAGATAAGTAGGTATGTGAGAGTGTATGTATGTCTATACAAGGATGTTTACAAAGCATTATTTATAATGGTGAAAATTGTAAAACAATCCAGATATTCATCAGGAGGCAATTATTTCAATTAAGGTACCATTCATGCAGAACAATACTATATATTAATTAAACAGAATGAGGTAGGTTTGTATGTATTAACATGGAAATGTATCTAAGATATATATTTTTTTAATTAAAAGAGAAAAGCAAACTGCCTAACAGTCTGTAAAGAATGATTCCTTTTTTATTTCAAAAGATGTTGGGAGGCAGGTATTGATAAATATCACCTGTATCACTAAGTATGTGTTGGTATATTCATGGATAAAAGTCAAAGATGGACCAGAATGTCACTGGTGGTAATTTCCTTTGGAGTTTTGGAGGATGGTTGTGCTATGGAAACTTGCTCTTGCTGTTTTGCTTAGAAATCTTTTTTGTTTTGTTTTGGTTTGGTTTTTTGGCGGCTGTCTGGTATGGGGATCTGAACCCTTGACCTTGGTGTTGTAACACCACACTCCAACGGACTGAGCTAACTGGCCCAGCCCTAGAATTCTTTTAAAAGGACTTGTAGAAGTCAACTGTAACAAAAGAGATAACAATCATGAACCTGTTTGCCTCAAATATCACATAGATTATATAGGAATATATGAGTTAAGGAAAAGTGAACAAAATCACATTCACAGTGGGGCATTGTCTTTCAGAGATTAAAATGACAAAAATAGATATTAAAGATTTGGATAATAAGATTGGTGAATTTTTTATCCAAAGAATACATAGTCTTTTTAAACATCTTGGAAATTTTTTTTTATGCAGTTCACATGACGTAAACCTGAACAAAATTTCATACTCTCTGCTCACAAATGTAATAAAGTAGAAATTAATTCCAGAAATGTAAAATAAACTTTTAAGAAATTACTGCATGTGGCTTTCTCTGTTGGTTCTCTTTTTTTTTCTCTCCCCAAAGATATTTTTGCACCATTAACTTTGGCATTTATATCCTAGAGCTGAAGTAAGCATTAGTAAAGTTACAACATTCATTTATATTTTCTATAATACTTTTGATATAGGTGGAAGATACATTTCAGAAAGGTCAAGAAAAGGACAAAGAGGATCCTGACTCAAAATCTGATATTAAGGGCGAGGATAATGCCATTGAAATGTCGGAAGACTTTGATGGGAAAATGCATGATGGGGAGCTTGAAGAACAAGGTTTGAGATTATCTGACACTTCACTCTTGTTTTTGAAAATGTAAATATTTTATCCAGGAAATTACATGTTCCCAAGAAGGAGCCCATTGTGGTCTTTCGAAACAAGTCAGCTCCTCTGTGTAACTGCAAATGAAAACCTACGTGTCTGCATGTGACATTGCCATCGCCACCAAAGCAGAAGTCCAGTCAGTTTTGGAGATTCTTCTCTGAGTGAACTGAGTCATTGACTGATGTTCTGGCCACCTCATGTGCCAGATGTAGTGGCTCAGTAGTTCCCTTCAGGGAAGCCTGAAAGAGCAAAGCGATGATCCCTAGCAGCTTGGCTCTTAATTCAAAGCAAATTGTTCTGGGTAGTTTTTTAAATAACTTTTTTCCCTCTAATTGCAAAAACAGTAGATGTTTATTGTGGATGGTTTGGAACAGAAATGTAGGAAAGAAATAAATCCCTATTAGGACCATCATCCAAACCATTTAATAAATTTTGGTATTTTTCCCCCATTTGTTGTTATATAGACCAGGTACAGTTCCGTAGTCCACTTTTTTTTTTTCATTTAACATCTTATGAACATTCCCCTTGTCATTAAAAATTATTTGAAAATATGATTTCTTACAGCACATCGTCATCTGCCATATGTTTGTACCATAATTCAGCTCTTGCCCTAAATTTCTGTCCAAAGCTTACTATGAGATATAGTGTCTTGTTCTAAGTGAGGATCTTGCAGAAATGAAAGCTGACCTTAGAGTAGAAGAGTGTACACTTGCCTGAGAAGCATAAGTAGACCTCAAACAAAGACAAAGGCAAGAAAATTCTGATTAATTGATCTAGACCTGAGTTTAGATGTTGGATAGAATCGTAGAAGTACAGTGTGTTGGAGAAGGGGGAGGACACTTGGAAATCACCTAGTCCAATTCCATCATGTCACAGATAGGAAGCTAAAGCCCATAATGGTGACCCCCGTAATGGGTATTCCCCCAGCACCAGAACCAGACATCCTGACAGCTGTTCCAGGTACATTCCATCCATGTACTCTTCTTACTATCTGTTCACACATTATAGACTTTCTTGTTCCTCCAAACAGTTTGCAAAACACACAGGAGGACTGCTTCAGTAGCTCTAAAGGCACGTGCCTGTAGGGTATTCTGTAGAAACAGGTGGTAAATCCCAGGCAGGGCCCTTCCCAGAGAGAGGGGCCATGCCTCTGTTACACACAAAAGACTGGGTTGGTTTGGGGATCTGCATAACTAAGCTCAGTGCCTTCCCTTTCAGAAGAGGATGATGAGAAATCAGATAGTGAGGGCGGAGACCTGGATAAACAGATGGGTGATCTCAATGGTGAGCAAGCTGACAAACTAGATGAGAGGCTTTGGGGTGATGACGATGATGAGGAAGATGAGGAGGAAGAGGACAGTAAAACTGAAGAAACAGGACCAGGAATGGATGAGGTAATTGAAAGATTCCCCCATCCCAAAGTCCCCAGGCTGAGAGGAGGTAATCTTCCTGCCATCTGCAACTCCCTGTCATTTACTGCTCTTCCTTTTTCATAGTTGTTGTTCTTCTATTTCTTCCATCTTTCCTTTTTCTTTTTTCTCTCCTATCTCATTGATTGTTTTCAGAACTGAAAGAGTAGCCAGACCCAAGTCATCCCAAGTGTTATGGAGGAGGAAAGTTAAGAAGACTCAGTGCAAACGCTCTAAGCTGATTCTCCTGTTGGCCACTGAATTTTTCTAGCTCCCAGCCCAAGAGAACTCCAGGGCTGAGTGTAACACTGCAGCAGCACAGCGTGAGGCATCCAATTACAGACCCACCCCACTGTTCATCCACTGAGTGCTGCTGCTGCTGCTGTCTGGGCACACCTGGACCATTCTCTCCAGGTCATGGATGGCACCCGATCAGCAGATATTTCTATGGGATAGGCCAATAGACACAAAGTATGCACATCTAAGAGCTACATTAGGGAAAGCCAACCCATGCAGAAGCAGTTTCTTGGGTTAAGTGTGATTTTGTGTTTTTTCTTCTCTGACATTTAGGAAGATTCTGAACTTGTGGCTAAAGATGACAACTTGGATGCTGGGAATTTGAACAAAGATAAAAAACAGCAGGATAAAAAGGAGGAAAAGGAAGAAGCAGAAGCTCATGATGGTGGACAGGGCCAGGACAAAATTAATGAACAAGTAGATGAGGTAAGGAGGATTTGAGACTGATCAGCTCTCCTTACTCAAGGCCAGGACCACTGCACTGCATAGCTCTTAGGGTACCTTGAGACATTTTTTTCCCATATTCATTGATTGCTCTCCCTTTGCTTCATAAGACAATGTGCAACAGAGGCTCTTAACAGAACGTAAAATATCTAATCGCTGATTATTGATGAGGTAATAATGCTATTTGGGCTCATGCTCTAGTTTGGAAGCTAAAATATGTGCTGCTTTTATTTCTTCTCCTAAGTTTCTTCATTGAAATCAAGTAACACACTACTTACCATTGGAGAACCCGCACAGAATATGAAATTTGAAACCTAACATGAAAGGTCTAAAAATATCATTAAAATACTAATGTGTGCTTGTAATTTTACAGAAGAGAAATTGTATTATTCTGTCAGCATAGTATAAATATGTAGAGCTAATTTGATATAAATTCTACTTTTACAATTTTTTTATTTTTATCTTTTACCCTATTCTCTCTACTGCCCCAAAGAGGGAATATGATGAGAATGAGGTGGACCCTTACCACGGCAATCAGGAACAGCTACCTGAACCGGAGGCCTTGGACCTTCCAGATGATTTGAACCTCGATAGTGAAAATAAGAACGGTGGTGAGGACACAGACAATGAAGAAGGAGAAGGTACGTCTTTCAGAAACGCAAAGAAACCAGTTGGCTCATTGGAAGTGAATAGCAACTGATTTCTCTTCCAGGGGTTAGCCCGGTGTCATGGCCAGGTCATAAATCATATTTGGTCAGCTGAATCCCAGTTGGAAAAAATAGTTTGTTCTTCCTTTGTAGTGTTTCTCATGTGAGTAGGCTTACAGCTCATAAGCCAGCACGTCACTGCTGGTCACTTCCTGTCCTGTGTTTTAGCACTGGTGGCACTTCACCACACATAGCTCCATCTTTCCATAGCCATTACTGTGTGTCCCATCCCATGGGCTGATGTAAACACTGTACAGTCTGGGTATACCTAGAGCTCTCATGGAGGCCAGTTACAGCTTTTTTAGGGGAATAATAGTTACAGTTATTGATTGTTGTATGTTTATTCTGAAGTAGGAAGTCATTATAATGGGAAATGAGATTGAATGATCCCAAGAGGAATTACATGCCACATAACAGTAATCTAGTGCCTCTAACACCCATTTTTCCACCCTAGTGACTCCTCTAAGGAGTGCCATCTGGTATTTGAAAACATTGTGTAGAAGACGCCTCTGTAATAGAGGGCTGCCATTTATACTGGCTAACCAGGTAGAAAGATATGAGCTAGCTTTACTCTGATTAATGAATCAGTTACGTACTTGGAAAAGCTACTTTAAAAAAATTGGTACGTTTTTTAAATGCCATATTGGGACAAAAATAGCAAGTTACAAAAGAATAAAGAGTTTCCATTTATGTAAAAATCAGACTTCAAACTTAGAATCAACAACCAAGCAAGCATAAAATTAAAATCTATTGGGAGTATATAATAAGCTATCTGCCTTAAAATATCCAGGCTCATTTAGGCTATTATGTGTGTGAATTACGGAGCAATTATTTTAAAGAATTTGCTAATAAAATAATAGTAGAATAATAAAATTATTTTAAGGAATCTGTTAATAAAAATAACTGATTTCCAAAGTGTCCAAAGTAAAGTTCTTTTAATAAACAGAACATTTTCAAATAAGATTGTTTCCATTTGAAGTAGTTGTATTTTCTTGTGTGATGAAGAATGATATCCAATTACTCACAACGATAATTGAGCAATAAACTGTCATTTCCTATCTTTGATCTAAAATTTTCCTATTGTGGGTTTTTTTGGATTATGGTTTGGTTTTTTTTTTAAGTGGATTATTTATTACTTTTTAAATTTAATCATAATTGATTATACATATTTTTGGGAATCAATGTTGACATGTGGATCAAATCAATATTACAAGTATGCATATTGTTACAAATTATACTTATTCTTTATGCCCCTTGTCCAATCTCTCCCTATCTCCCTCGCTTCCCCCTCCCACCACTGATAACCCTAGATTTCTTCTCTCCCTCTGAAAGAATAGTGGTTACTCTGTTGATTTGTTGCCTAGATGATCTATCCAGTGCTGGTTATTTATTATTTTTTAATGAAATGCACCAGTGAAACAATTATATGTAATATATGCATATGGTTTAGAACAGGGGTTGGCAAACTTTTTCTATTATGTGTCAGATAATAAATATTCTAGTCTTTGCAGGCCATAAGCTCTCTATTGCAAATACTCAGTTTTACTATGTAGTGTGAAAGTAACCACAGGTAATACAAAATGGATGGGGTAAACACAAAGGTAAGAGAATTGATGCAGATGTGTTCCAGTAAAACTTCACTTACAGAAACAAGTAGAGGGCCAGATTTGGCCTATGGAACATAGCTTGCCAATCCCTGGTTTAGAGAATAGTAATAAAATAATTAAAAAATAATAACTATTATTTTACTATCATTAATTCATTAGCATATTCTTTAATACAAATGCTCTTTAGTTCACATACATAATAGCCTAAATGGGCCTGGATATTTTAAGGCAGATAGCTTATTATATTCTCAGTGAATTTTAATTTTCTTCATCTTATGTTTGCTTGCTTCTTGTCTTTAAGGTTGAAGTCAGATTCCAAAACTAATGACCTCCCAGCTTAAGAAATATAAGTCCTTAAAATTCTCTTTTCCTTCTTTTTGTTGTGTCTATCCAGAAGAGAATCCTTTGGAGATAAAAGAAAAATCAATGGATATGGAGGAAGCAGGTCACGAAGCTGAGGAAATAAAGGAAGAGACCGAGGCGGACCAGAATGAAGGTCTAGGCTCGTGTGAGCCTGAGGAAGGCCCCAGTGAAGATGACAAGGTGGAAGGGGAGCAAGAGATGGACATAGGAGCTGATGACCAAGACGGAGATACTGACGAACATCTGGAAGAAAACTCAGCAGAAGAAAACTCAGAGGAGCAGCAGCAGTCTGTGGAGGAAAAAGCCCGTGAGGAAGATGGAGAGAATGGTGTATCTGTTGACCATGGTTTCCAGCCCCAGGTATTGTGGAATGTCTGGCTTTTCTTATGTTAAAAATAATACCGAGGGAACTTCAAAAAGTTCGTGGACAAATAGAATTGAAAGATAATATGACTCTTTCTATGAACCTTTTGAAGTACCCTTGTAGTAACGAGGAGGTGAAATTACCTTATTCCCAGTAGAATCTCTTTTAGGATACTTCTCCATCACCACGTTGTGCTTCCATGGAATTTTAAGACCCTTGCTGGCTGACTCCCTCCCTGCAGACTCCCCTGAGTGGGGAGGCCCCCCCACCTCATGTTCTTCCCCCAGAGCATTTCATGCTGTGTTTGATTTCTCTGCAGAATCAAGAAGAAGAACAGGAGAACTCTGACACAGAGGAGCAGGTGCCAGAGGCCACAGAGAGGAAGGAGCATGCCTCCTGCGGGCAGACTGGGGTGGAGAACGTGCAGAGCACGCAGGCCGTGGAGTTGGCTGGGGCTGCACCCGAGAAGGAGCAGGGAAAAGAGGTGATGGCCCTCGCTGCTGTGGCCAGCTGCCTCTTAAGAGGGTCTCTTCTGCCTGTCTGAAATCTCTTTCTGTTAGCAGTAGTTGGTTATGAGTGATATCTTTTCTGTTGTTTGTTTTGTTGTTGACGTCTAAAAGATTATCTCTCATTCTTTGAGAAAATGATTGTATACCTATATTTATACACCTCTCAGGACAAACCTCAGAATATTTGCTACACTTAAGGCTATACTTAAGTGATGTACTTAATAAGAAAAATGTATTCGACTGGTAGTTCTCAATGGGTGAATCAGTGTTGATTTTCAGAAAGCTCCCAAGGAAGGAAAGGTTGAATTTAGACTTGATGCAGCAGTAAGTCCCTAATGGTGCTTTCCTTTTTTCCTTGCTCATCACCAGGCTTCTAAATGTTTTAATTTAAAAAGCAAAGCGCTTCTTCATTCCTTGACCTGATGGTGATGTATTCCAATATGGCTACAATTCATGGGCTAGTCAGTTAGCTCACTTGGGAGAGTGTGGTGCTGAAAAACACCAAGGTCTATGGGTTCAGATCCCCCTATCAGCCACACACAAAAAAAAAAAAAAAAAAAAAAAAAAAAAAAAAAAAAAAACCCTTGTGATATGGCCAGAATTCAGGTTGCCAGCATGCTATGAAAACAGTATTGAATGTCAGAGGACCTACTAGTTACAGTGGTGACTTTGGACAACTCCTTTAGCCTCATTGGGCCCCAGTTTTCTCACCAATAATAGCCATCTATACTTGTTATACCCCACCACTGCCACTGCCATTTCACTGAGCACCCATTGGGCACTAAGCATTTTTATTACTTCAGCAAATCCTCACAATAGCCCTATGAATTAGATGACATTGTTCTTACTATTTTCTCTATTTTATATTTGAGGAAAATAAGCCTCAATAAAGTTAAATGACATCCTTAAGGGTACACAGCTGGTTGATGATGAAGCTGGTTTCTGATTGAGGTCTGTCCTGCCTTCTGAGTAAGACTTTATACCCCTATAGACAGGAAACAATCAGCCTTGCAAAGTGAAGGTGCCTGAGAGGGTAACTAGAGTGAGGTCTAGACCTCCTGTTTCTGCCCAGGCCTTAGTCACAGATGAGTTCCAGAGCAGGCAGGAGTGATTCTATGACTCTGAGATCAGAGTATTGGTGAGAGAAGTTGTGTTCAGTGCAGCATAGTACAGCATAGGTGCTTGTAATAGCTTCCTCCACCTCATTCTTTTGTGGTTTTGATTTCCTAGGAACATGGGAGTGGAGCTGCAGATGCAAACCAGGCAGAAGGCCATGAATCCAACTTCATTGCTCAGTTGGCTTCCCAGAAGCACACCAGGAAAAACACACAGGTTTCTGTCACTCTTCAACTAAACTTAGGTGAAGGCTGCATGTAGAAAAAGATGCTCTAGAAGTAGTGGCTTAAAAAAATTTTTTTAAGGCATGCTCCCTGTCTTTGCTGACATGATGACAGCCTTGGTAAGCAGACCATGACCAAGTGGCACCCTATCACTGGGATATCATTCCTGCACCCCCACTGTGCTCCTGCTATGGAGCTTGAGAGCTAGGTGCTATGTACTGTTGCCCAGCACCAACCAGTCTTACTCTCCATTTTCCATAGTCTTTTGCTTTTTAAACATTAAGTTTTTTTAGCAGTATAATTCATGCACATGATACAAAATTAAGGTATAAAAACCAATACCCTGAAAAGCATACATTCTGTCCCTGTCTCCAAGCCACCCAAGGCACCCTCCCCAGAGCAAATGAGTGCTACCAGTTTTTTCTTCTTTCAGATATTTTCTGTATATGTGACATGTATGGGAGTATATGTGTATGTGAGGGGTGTTTCTTTGCTTCCTTGCCTTGATTTCAGATATAAAAATATATCACAGAGATTGTTTTGCATAAATATAGAGAAGTCTAATTTTTTTAATAGCCGCATTAAATTTCATTCTTATATAACTATGCCTAATTTACTTAACCTGTTTTCCGTGAATGGAAATTATGGTTATTTTGAATCTTTTTGTCATTGCAGACAAGGCTCTGATGAATTTTCTCGTATTTCCCACAGAGTTTTAAGAGGAAACCTGGGCAGGCTGACAATGAACGCTCCATGGGTGATCACAATGAGCATGTACATAAGAGGCTGAGGACTGTGGACACAGACAACCAGGCCGAGCAGGGGCCAGCCCAGCGCCAGGTCCAGGTGGAGGATGCGGATGCATTTGAGCACATTAAACAAGGCAGCGACACATATGATGCACAGACCTATGGTATGGTGCAGGGAAATCTGCTCCTTTTGCTCATTGAGCTCTCCCGTGAGAGCTTATGCTGTGTAACTATGTGCTTGCTGGGTGTTAGGGAGTGGAAATAGCTTTTTAACTATTTTCTTTCTAATAAGAAATGTGCAGAAGTGCAATTTGGTTTTGGTGTAAAGTTATCTGTAGCCAGATGTGGATGCTTAAATTTTCTGGCTTAAATATAAGCCATTTAAATATCCTTGATAACTGTTGGCCACATCCAAACGCAGCACTAATTTCATGGTTTGTTAGTACTGGAAATTTCTTCATACTCACCTTTGGGTAGGTCCCTGCAATGGCAGGACCTGTGAACCTGAAAAATGTGTTTTCCCCATAAGTGAAAAGGGGAGGGGAAAAAACAGCACAAGGTAGGTAGTTAGTCACTGATTACTATCCCCTTTTAGTTCTCTTTAGTTCTCTTGGTGACTTTTCACTGTTTCATTCCTAATATGTAAACTAGTGTGAGGATGGTACAAAAATGTTTGAGTTGGATCACTATTTTCTCTCCCTGTCTCCACTTTAAAAAAAAAAAGGCAGTAATAATAATAGCTATCATGTATTGAGTTTTTGCTTTGCAACAAAAAACTTTCTCAGCCTTTGCTGCATGATCAGGGAATTCCTCAAATATTCTTATAAGCTAGAATATCTCTCCATTTTGTAAGTGAGCACACTGAAGCCAAAGATGTTTAAGAACTTGTCCATGATCACAATGCTGGGATTCCCATGTTGGTCTTTCTGTGCTTCATTTTCTATTCTTAGTCAACTCTTAAAAAACTACAATTCACCCACCCACAAGTTAGTAGTGCAGGATGATTTCCATTAGTCATGTGCTCAGACTGTTTATTTTGGTTCATTTTCTGGTCATATCAGTAAAAACCCAGTTACGCATCCTATTTCTGTGGTCACATGCAAAGTTACACTATATCCGCATAACTTCTGTAGGAAGTAGGGAATAGGCAATTACATCGTTAGGTCAGTAGGAAATCTTGGACACAGACAAGTGTTCAAGCCATATAGCTGGTCCAGCAATGTGCAGAACTGGCAATCATAGAATTTTGAAAGCTGGAAATGACAGAAATCATAGTTCACTCATCATTACTTTGTTCTGCAAAGACCTAAGTTTTCTATATCTGTGTGTGCTTTTTTGGCAGATGTGGCCAGTAAGGAGCAGCAACAGTGTGCAAAAGACCCTGGCAAGGATAAGGAAGAGGAGGAAATAGAGGATACCCTTATGGACGCAGAGGAGGAGGAGGAGCTCAGAGCAGCAGATATAGAGCAGCTGAAGCCAGAGGAGGTCAAGTCAGGGACCACAGCAACCTCTGGTGAGTCCTGTGAGTGAGCAAACCCCTCCTAAGCTCTCTGACTTAGAAAAGTCAGTTCTCCTACTTAGACCACAGTTCCCTTGTACCGTAGTCTAGTCTTGTCTGGTCTGTTCTGTTCTGTGTCCTAATCTCTGACTTAAATGAATAATTTGCCTATAACAATTTCACTGTATTTTGTTTGGGAGCAGAAAGGTGGAGGGGTGGTGCAGGACACCATCCTTCCAGGAGACCTGCGAAACTTGAATTTCAAACAAAATCCTATCTGTTTATTTAAAATATATAGAAGAAAACAGAATAGTACATTTACCACACCTGTGACAAGAAGGTACATTCTTGATTAGAGAAATGATGTTTTCAATTATATAAACATATGCAATATTAGCAAAAATGGTAAAATATTAGAAGACATAGAATGAGGAAAATGCATGTGGGAAAGTAATAAATTTCCATTTTATAGTTAACCAAGTTCTGTTACTAGACAGTTTATTTTTTTAAAAAGGAATTCATTCTGCACATTAAAAATAACTATGAGCAACAGAATAAAGGCAAATTCAAAAGAACTTGCCAAATTCAAGGGCTTTTTCTTCTGCCTCATTCCTGTCCTCTAAGAGGTATTAAACACCGTTGACTGCCCTGCCATTATATAACAGTGGGAAAAGTGTAGCTCTGTGATTAGGCTTTCCTGCATTCAAATCACTTCATGGGTTGAGACACATTATCCTCTCTGCCTCAGTTTCCTCATCTATAAAATAGAACTGTGGTTTTATTTTAGTTTTTGTTTTTATCAAAGTTCTATATGCACATAGTTTAAAGAGTCACACGGTTTTACAAGGCTTGTTAGGATAAACTGCAGTCTCCCCTATATCCTGTTCTCGAAATAGCTGTCTTCAACATCAGGGTGGGAAGGAGGGGAAATAAGGGAGGAAGAATTGGCAGTGACTTTCTCAAGAAGGCGGAACATGTGGAATCAGTATGTGGAAATGTGTTGCGGAAAAAATGAGTAAAGTTTGTTATGATTAATGGGCAGCAAGTAAAACGATGTCCTTGTATGAAAAATAGGTTTTGATGAGGTGGAGATGGAGACCCAAACTGTTAAAACAGAGGAAGACGAAGACCCCAGGACAGACAGATCTCACAGGGAGACAAAGAATGAGAAACCAGAGAGAAGCCGAGATTCAACCATTCATACAGCCCATCAGTTTTTCATGGACACGATTTTCCAGGTACTGAAATGCACAAATTACTGCTTTAATAAGTTGATGAAATATAATTTTAAATTGCTTTTAAATCTTTAGAACTTCATGGAACATCTGATTGTTTTGGGGATCATGCCCTTATCAAAATTTTTAGGAACACTATTGGTGTGACAGGTATTCTTTAAGCAGATGACACTGTTCCAATCCCAAGGTCACAGTGCCCTGACTTGTCTGTGATGGTGGGTGTGGTCCTTCGCCTCTGGCTCTCTCATCCCACTTTTCTTACCATCTTTGGTAAGGAGCTTTTAGGACAATTAAGAGTTTATGACAGTTAATTAAATAGGATCTTTGGCTTAATGCTTGCATTTAGGAGGACCCTGATTTCTTTTCACTATTAGTTTGACTTAATGGCAATCTAGATTAAACAAAGAACATTTTCATTATTGGTGTTTTGCTGGGGTGGACGTATAAATGTTAGAAGTATCCTTTCTTCATGCTGTCTTTCTAAAATGAGCAGAAGAATAGTGGTTGTCTAGTATATTCTCATTGTGCCATTAAATTTGCTTAAGTTTTGAGTCTTGGGGCATTTGACTGTATACTTTGAGTTCATTCTGCAGGGAGGAAGGCAGCCAGTGATAATAAGATGGTGATTTTAGCTTGGGCCTCTTCTTATCTGTGGCTCTTTCTTCTTAGCCTTTTTTAAAAGATGTCAGTGAACTAAGACAGGAACTGGAGAGACAGTTGGAAACGTGGCAGCCACATGAATTTGGAGACCCAGAAGAAGTAAGTTACTGTTTTTTTTCATAAAACATCTCTTTTTTATTTTGCTTTTTAAGATACAGCAGGCTTAATAGGTTCTTAGCTCCAGTTACCTTTGTAAAAGGGACATATGGGCATATGGAGAATAAAATTACAATCCTAAAGCCTAAGTTTATCCATTCCTCTTTCTGCCTGACACAAGATCTATAGCTTAATTAAAACAGAAAGAAACTGATGTGTTTAGTTTCTTTAACTTCTCTTACTGGCTTTGTAATGGATAGAATAGATGTGACAGTGATTGAAAAACTGGGCATAAGTCTGTGCTGGGCCATCAGAATAGGCCACCTAGATCATTGCTGGCTGACTTAATGTGGCAGTGTGGATTAACCAGTGTTTCCTTCTTAGTGACTTAGCATCCTAAATTTATTGTATATACACATATTTTTATTTTATATCTCTTATCATCATCATTCTCACCACATATGTGTATTGAGTGTTCTGTTACATTTGGTAGAAAAATCATGGGGCTTTGTGTCCAGGAAATGAGCACACTGTTGAATGTGTTGCTTGATGGATTTGCATTCACTTGTTGCTTTTACTTTTGAAACATGACTCTTGAGAGCCCACGAATAAGTGGCTGTATCTGCTGGCACCAAAATTACCGATTCACATTTCCCTCCCCATATGGAAAGTACAGGTTATACTCTTTGTAGGTGATGTGAATAATTAACTGTCATTAATAATAAACTGTGGGTTATAGTTTTGGTGGAAGGGGAGACATTTTTAATCAAGTGCATTGGATAGCCGCTTGCTGAGAGAAGCTTTAAGTGCTTCTTTTGAGAAAGGTCATGCAAGTTATTTTTTATGATTTTGCTTCAGGCCTTCATTTTGCTTGGCTTCATCTTGGTTGGCTCTGACATTCTAAGGGTAACTTACATTTTATTGTCATCCCAGGAGAAAGCTGCAGCTGAGATGTGGCAGAGTTACCTGGTCTTGACTGCACCTCTTTCACAACAGTTATGTGAACAGCTTCGTCTCATATTAGAGCCTACCCAGGCAGCCAAGCTGAAGTAAGTGTTCCCCATTGGAAGGCCTCACAGTGCCCATTGATGGCAGTGGCACCAATTCTGTTGACCTCAGCACCTAAACATGTATGGTGCTGGCTTCTAGGTTGCCACTTCTGCCATACGGGCACCAGCATGGTGTTCCTTAACTGTTTTCCTATGATTATCCCTATCACAGAGTTTCTGTGATGTGTGGTCTGAATGCAGATTCTTTTATGCATACTATCTGATGGGAAAATTGGCTGGGACTTTGGTTGTATGTGCTTTTCCCTTTATTACATGTTGTTTTACTCTCCTAGATCTTTTAAAAAATGTGTCCAAATCATAATTTTAGAAGAGAGACTATCCAAGACTTCATATTCAATGCAGATAGTTTTTTCTAATTTTTGAAAATGTGTCTTAGCTTTTCTGGAAGGACCTAATTATTAGTGGGTCAAGAAGATCCTGGCACTTAGTCCTCAATTGACACTTCATTGTGTCAGCTTCCTAGTTATTTGGTATTATTGGCTTTAAGGTATTATTAATGTGATTTTGTTCTTAAGGAAAATTCTCAGGAATTAGCAGCTTTTAACTAATCTTTATCCCCATTTGGATAAATTTATTAGAGGAGACTATCGAACTGGGAAGCGACTGAACATGCGGAAGGTCATTCCGTACATTGCTAGTCAATTTCGGAAAGACAAGATTTGGCTTCGAAGGACCAAGCCTAGTAAACGCCAGTATCAGATTTGTTTGGCTATCGATGACTCTTCTAGTATGGTAGACAACCATACCAAACAGGTAAGATACGAATATAGTGGCAGTTTGATGGGAAATTAATACCAAACCACGTTCCCCGGGCCACCTAAATGTTTTAAATATGATGTGGCAAAAAACATTTTGAAATACCAGTTAACCTGTTCTGAGAATATGATAACTATGTTTGAGAAGACCAACAATTTAAAGAGTTCAAAAGGGCAATTTAAGGATGTCTCAAATATTTTGGTCCTTTAAGTTGTCTTTTAAATTGTTTCTTAACCCTGCTATTCTATTGTTTAGTCGCAGGATAAGTAAATCTGACCATGTTTATTTTACATAAAATGCAATAACGTACTATTAAACTATTTAAGACTATGCACAAAATGGCAATATCTGAAACCAACTTTGATTTTTTAAAAAGAAAATGTATTCAGAATACATTTCTTTAAGTCCGAAATTGTCTAGCGTTAATGTTCTGTCAGTATTAACAAAGCTTAGGAGCCTGAGTAGGATTACTTATAATACAGGCTCAGTATCCCTTATCCAAATCCTTGGGACCAGAAATGTTTCAGATTTTGGATTTTTTTTTTTTTTTTAATATTTGCTTAATACATACCAGTTGAGCATTCCTGATCTGAAAATCTGAAATCCAGAATGGTTCAAGGAGCATATCCTTTAAGCATCATGTCAGGGCTCAAAAAGTTTCGGATTTTGGAGCATTTCAGATTTTGGAATATTTCAGATTTTCGAATTAGGGATATTTAACCTGTTACCACCATTACAGACACTCAAGAGTGTTTGTTTTTCACAGTGATGGCTGTTTTACAGTATGAGCCAATGAGCAACCAAAAATGTGTATATTCTGCTAGAAAAAATTAGAGCGTAACTTCTGAATGTGGGTTAATATCCCAGTTCCCCACTTACTACCACATGACTTTGGGCAACTTATTTTCTTCTTAAATGTTAGTTTCTTCTGAAAAATGAGGATTATAACAATACTTATAACATACATATATGCTTATAACAATAATTATAACCTCATACAGAATTGTTATAAAGCTTAAATGAAAGCTTCTTAGATGAATTTAAATTCTAAAGCCATCTATGCTGTCATTTATGCAGGTTGTAATGCAATTTTCTAATATAGTTCTATACTTTGATTTTACTACATATGAATGAGTTTAAATTAGTTTTTAAAATTTGTTATCCATAAGAGATTACTTTTTATGTAGTCCAACAAAAAAAAAAAGAAAAATTTAAATTTATGGCTTTATTTTATTTTATGGCCTTATTTCTCAAGATCAATCATTGTTATTAGATGATTTCTAGAGTAGACCATTCCTACCAGTGTAATGGATTCTGGGTTTCAGTATTTGTGGTTCCAGGCAGGGCTTAAGGCTACCAAAGCCTCTGGGTTGTTTTTGACTGTAATAGCCTTATTGAGTTTTTCCCCTGTGTGCCATATAAAAAACATTCTTTGTGGGAATCCTGATGTAAAAACAAAAAAGGCTGAGAGGCACTTGTTTACAGATACTTTGATTCCTTAAACTTGTCTTTATATTTTACAGCTTGCATTTGAATCTTTGGCTGTGATTGGAAATGCTCTAACCCTCCTGGAAGTGGGTCAGATTGCAGTATGCAGGTAAGGTTGCCCTTTAATCCCATTGGGAAAACACCTTCACAACTTTTTGTTATTTTCATATGACAAAAAATAACTCCCATTTGGTTTTTCTCCCCCAAGTTTTGGAGAGTCTGTAAAGCTGTTACACCCATTCCATGAGCAGTTCAGTGATTACTCAGGGTCCCAGATTCTACGGCTCTGCAAATTCCAACAAAAGAAAACCAAGATTGCTCAGGTACTAGGGTGAAATAAAATGTCTTCTATACAGTTAAGCTGGTGTAGGAGAGAGAATTTTAGAACACCTCCCCTCCCCCCATATGATAACTAGGACAGGTAAATCTCAGCCTGTGTAACACTGGAATAGAAACTTTCTGGCATCCATTATAAAACAAGGTATGACCTTTTTTTCTCAGTTCCTGAAAGATCATTTGACTTTGTGTCATTGATTTTCTGGCTCCCTTCCTATTTTTTCTGAGCAGTTTGTGAAATTTCACAAAAACAAACCCATTTATCAGTACCTTTATCAGGTCAGCCAAGGCCTATTTCTCTCTCCCATTTAGCCTAGAGAAGAAATGATGTGAAATAAAGCCAATGATTTGCTTAGGATGACATAACAAGTTCAAAACAGAGCATGGGATAATATTTCTCCTGGTTCCTGCTCCAATTTAGCCTCCTTTTTTTAGGCTGCACTAGACATTGTGTGTTTTCTTGCCTTCATTTTTGCTCAGTTATTTTCTTTTTTTTTCTTTTTTTGTGACCGGTAAGGGGATTGCAACCCTTGGCTTGGTGTCACCCACACCGCGCTCAGCCAGTGAGCGCACCAGCCATCCGTATATAGGATCCAAACCCGCGGCGGGAGCGCTGCTGCGCTCCCGGCGCTGCACTATCCCGAGTGCGCCACAGGGCCGGCCCAGTTATTTTCTTTTCTTGAAAGAAGATAGCTGTTTGGTTCATTGGGGTTAGTGGTATTGACTTCTTATTCCTCAGGGGAGTATTTCTTTTTCTTTGGGGCATCTCACGGAACACTAGTGGTACTAGGGGTGTGTATGCCAGAGACGTGCGTCTCGTCTATGCTTGAGAATGCCTGTGTCCAATGGTAAATGCCATGCAAAACTAGGATAGTCCTTCCTTTACCACAGGAGGCCAGAAGGGACATTTTAATTGCCCCTGGAAACCTGAGAGGGTTATCTGATAATCACTTCAATGTCAGAAGTAATTTCAGTCTCAATGACAGTGGGAAGAGAGTTTAAATAATCTTCTAATTGTCCCATTTCTGGTTCTGGTTTAGTTTCTAGAGTCTGTAGCCAGCATGTTTGCAGCCGCCCAGCAGCTCTCACAAAATATCAGTCCAGGTGAGCTGCATTTTTCTTCTTTGTTAACAAAATGCTTTCCTGTTCTCTGTTCATAAGCTGCTTCATTTCACTGTACCCATCACCATTTTTTAAAGTGTATGTTCTACAGGAAAAGACATAAATATGGAGAAGTATTAGGCATTGATGGAACTTTGTACTCATTTATTTCTGAATGAATATTCAGAAATTTTCATTGAACTTATTCTTAGGCTTATAATCAATGGGGGAACTAGACACTAATGAACCAGTTTGTAATTAACTAGTACATACTTATTTGAAAGGAGCAAGGCGTGTGGAATTACATATAAAGACTATTCTGAACTATTTTAATAACAGAGGAAAGCAGAGAAGGACAATTCAAAAGCCAGCTAATCCAACCATGATTGCTTTGGGGCTTGAAACATATAGTTCTAAATCTCTCAGTCCTGATTGTATCATGGAGAAACTTCCTGTTTGAAGCAAGTTATTCACACCTCTCAATATGTGTTAAACTTTCTTGGATAGGGAAAGACAGCCTGCCCTCAAGCACTATAGTCTTAGCTAGAAACATAGCTACAGATTTTAAAATATTTTAATCACTGTTTAATGTTTCTTTCTATTTACATTTTTATTTATAAATGAATCCATTTCAAGAAAAAAAAATACAGAAATTACACATAAGGAATTGACTAAATGTGAAGGCAATATACTTGTATATGAATACTGAAATTTAGAAGACACAGTTTCAGGTTTCTGATTTGGATACTTTCTTCTAATTGCCTACTCAGTACTATTGTGTTTATAACCACAAACAAGTGTTTTAATTCTCATGTAGGTTGCTCTGCAATTGAAGTTGATCTAAATTTGACATTCCCTGAAGCACTATTGGGAAATTCTACTATATTGACAGAAGCTTCATATGTCTTATTATACTTTGTCTCTGATTCAGGCATCCTAATAAATATAATCAGAGGCCCCTTTTGTTTGTGCCCAAAATTCATCAGTTTCAGAGATTTGTTTAAGTGTTAATAATATAGAGAAAGCCTACACTAATTTGTCTCACTTTAGGTGTTGGGCCACATTACGGTGCACTTCCACCATGAGGAACTTTCCCGTATCTAGTTTCTGTTTCTTGATATAAACAGGGCGGTAGCCATGTTGCAAGCAAATCACGAATTTGCCGCCGCCATTTCATGCAAGCCAAAACGCACGTAGCTAACTGCTCCCTCTTCCGGGGTTTTGTGACTCGGTCATTTTTTCCCGCTCTACCGTTACCCGTCCCTCTACGATGTGGCCGCCCCTAATTGGGTAATAGTTTCCCCACCCCACACTCCCTATATAAGCCTCTGTTCCCTTGTAATAAACAGAGTTCCGGCTTTGACCACTCTCCTGGCTCGGTGTTCTTTCTTTGTCCCCGGGGCCGAAGCGCAGAGGGGACCGGGCCTGCGACACTCATCATCCCGCTCAGCCCCACAGGAGGTTATCGCCGGCTGGTCCGGGATCCCTCCTCCCGCCCTGTGTTGTTGGTCCCCGGTAACGAGGCGGTGGCGAGAGACCAACATTAGGTAGTTTAGAGTTGTTAAAAAAATGAATTTTTGTTTTATTCCCTTCCTTCCTCTCATATATTCTACAGAAATTGCACAACTCCTCCTGGTAGTCTCTGATGGACGAGGCCTTTTCCTTGAGGGCAAAGAAAGAGTCCTGGCAGCAGTTCAGGCTGCCCGGAATGCTAATATCTTTGTCATTTTTGTGGTGTTGGACAATCCCAGTTCACGGGTGAGTGACTACTGAAAGCCGCCTTTTCTGGAGATAAAGTGGAGATTCCCTTCTACTTGTCCTGAAATATGGCCTGGGTTGCTCCATCATACTGAGAACTCCTGGTGTTCACATTGTTCTATCAGGCACTTTGCGTTTTCTCAGTTAATCTTTGCAGTAAGCCAGAGGTAGGGATTATTAGTCCCAACCTTACAGTGAGTGGGACAGCAAAGATTCAGAGACTCCAGAGGCCATCCTCTGTGGGTCCTAATTTCCCTCCATACAAAGTCATTGCAGGTATTGCAGCCTTCATAATGGTCCCTCGCCACCTTGTGATGGAGACCAGCTCTTTCCACACTTACTTGTAGCTTAGCAGCCCTCACAGAAGGAAGCATCAGTCAGCTTAGTGAAATAAGCCCACAGGGCAGTTCTGTTCCAGGGGAAGCTTTCTCTGTGCAGGTCATACTAAGGCCTTGTGAGTAAGGTGAAGATTGAATGTGAGCTGGATTCCAAGCAGAGTGGGAGACACCATTGTAGGGAAGGTGGACTTTCTTGTCTACCCCTTTTCCTCCCTTTCACTGTCCATTCTCCTGGAAGAGGAGCTCAGAAGGAGATCTGTCTCCTTCTTAATGAGAGTTCTGAAAATTCCTTTAGTTAATAATAAAAGCATAGTTTCATATGCAGGAATAAGACACAGGAGACTTAAAAATTGTTAGCAAAAGAGCTAGCTGAGGATACTGATTTTTCCTTTTTTCTTTTTCTTTTAAAATGTCTTTTGTTGACAGGATTCTATCTTGGACATTAAAGTACCAATATTTAAAGGACCTGGAGAGATGCCCGAAATCCGATCTTACATGGAGGAGTTCCCATTCCCGTTCTATATCATTCTCAGAGATGTGAATGCGCTTCCTGAGACACTCAGCGATGCCCTCCGGCAGTGGTTTGAGTTGGTGACGGCTTCTGACCATCCATAGAACAGAAAGTGCTGTCTAAAGTGAGACTTTATTTAAACCATGGTCAGAATGTCACAATTCTTGCCCAGGCGCTCCCTTCAGACAACTGTTTCTGAACTCACAGCTCTGAAATATATTTTTTTCTCTTTACTTAGATCTGATTTACAAAAATTCATCTAACAGCTAAAAGAAATTTTTACTGCAGTGTCTGTTTTTATTTTACAACATGATCTTGGAGCTTAAAGAAAGCTATCAGGCTCCCTGCTTTGCCTGGGCTAAGGTTCTTACAACAAACCTGGGACGATGAAGGAGCAGCAGCAGCAGCAGGTGTCCCATCTCTTAGCTCGGGTAGAGTGACCCATTCTCCCTGGCTTGGAAGGCCTGGCTTGAGAGGATCCTAGCCACCTGTGTTCCCTCACAGGGGCCCTGGACACCTGCCTTGAGATGCTGCCGGGATCATGAGTCTGTGCCAGTCCCTTAGATAAAGGACTAAAGGGAGCTGCCCTTTGGACCCTGCTCTAAGCCCTGCCTTGCTAAAGCCCATGGTGTATGCCCTAAAGCTGTCAAGAGGCTGAGGCAGCTGTGTTTTCTGGAGAGTCTGAGTATATATTTTCTCCTCATGCTCATTATGCAAATTACCTTCAAGAGAGAAGCGGGGTAGGAAGCTTGTGCGTGTATGTCCTCATAAAGCAACTGGACATTATGGGAGCCCAAGTAATGAGCAAAAATGATGGTTGGGCTGTGTGAAAATGAAGTGGCTTTTCCGTGTCCTTCGCATTTGCTGCTTTGGGAGACTATGCAATGATGGGAAGATGATTTTCCCTTTGTTTATTTCATTCTCTTAGTGCCATAGTCCCTGTTGTTGTAGTAATTTATTTCTTTAGTTCATTTTTTTCCTTAGTTAAGGGGAAGAATCATTCCTCACACTGCTTTCAAGCTGCACTGAGCCAGTCTCTTCCTGGAAGAGAAATGTATCCAGGAGAAGTAAGCAGCTAAACAGCTACATCTTTTTTTCCCCCCAGTCAAAAAACATCAGTGACTTTTAGGCAGTTTTTACTTGGCCAGAAAGCAGTGCTTGAATACTTGAAACTTTGCTGTGTTCTATTTAATGTTCTCACTGTCAGAATGTTCTTTTGTAGGCAACATGCCATGATGTAATCATCTATCTCCATTTCTGTTTTCAAGTTACACTGTGAAGATTGCCACCCTTTTGTGGTGGTGGTCAAAGACACAGATTGCTTCTTGTTTAACCAAGTGTCCTAAAGCATGTACCTGAAGTTATATTCTATGGCAAGATCCTCACAGTCTAGTCACCCCTCCAAGGCCCCACTTTTCAATGACTATAATAAGATATTCCACTTTCAACAGTTAGAGTGGGTTTTAAGCTTCAATGACTTTGGGGGGCCTTTCAATCCACTACAGCAAGTTTGTTGCTCTGTTACACATTTATATCTTTGAAGTCTGAATCTCCATTATCAAATTCTTTTTTTTTGGGGGGGGGGGGTGGCTGGCCAGTATGGGGATCTAAACCCCGGACCTTGGTGTTACAGCACCACAGTCCATCCAACTAAGCTAACGGGCCAGTCTATTTGTGACTATTCTTAATGGAATACAACAGAGGATTATAAAAGGTGTGCTTGGGGAGTGATCTTATCTGCTAGGTCAGTCAGCTCTCACTAATTTATTAAGACCCCAGAACTTCAATGGCTGACCACAGTAAGGGTTTTATTTCTTGTGTCAATGTCCATGGTAGATGAGCTGTAACATGCTGGCTTTGTGGCAAAGGGAAACAGGCAAGTTGGTGTAACCACGCAATGGCTTGTAAAGATTCTGTTCCATAATGACAGATCTCTTCCACTCACATTTCATTGGTTAAAGCCCTCTATGGGGCAGGAAGTTTAATCTTCCAAGCAGGGTTGGGTCTGGTTGGAAAAGACCCCAGCATTACTACAGTGATGCAGTCTATTATATATACCTTTAATTGTTAGGCTTATCTAGGACAGAACTTCTTAACTGATGTGTCCAGAGTGATTCCCTTGGCCCAGGGATAGCTTGTGGGGTCTGGGACAGTAGAAATTCCTGTAAGTAGGTATCCGAGAGTGCCATTTTCAACTTGTGCTGTGATGGGAAGTGAGCAGTGTCACAGGAGCCTGTTAGAAACTGATGGGGTAGGGCCGGCCCCGTGGCGCACTTGGGAGAGTGCAGCGCTGGGAGTGCAGCGCCGCTCCCACCGCGGGTTCAGATCCTATATAGGAATGGCCGGTGCGCTCACTGGCTGAGCACCGGTCACGAAAAAGACAAAAAAAAAAAACAAAAACTGATGGGGTAGAGGTTCCTCATGCAGGATAAGCAGCATGACATGCCTGGGTCACTTAGAGGAAGTTATTGAGGATCTGGGCTGCCCCCATTTGTGTCCACACCCCCTCAAACCCTCCTCCCCACCCCCATAGTCAAATAGGTAAGTTCTGACATTTAAGGAATGGGCAGCAGAACACAAACGTTCTTCCTGTTCTCTTAATCATCTCATTTTGGACAGTTTCACCACTTCTGTGGCCTCAACCATCATCTAAGCAAAAGGCCTACAAAATCTCTGTCCAGGAGTCCAGCAAGGTTACTCTTTTGCATTTACAATTACATTCAGATGTCTGCTGAGCCTTAGGTGATAGACTCTTCAAATGCATCACGTTCAAATGTCACTGTTCTAATTCCCCCATCCCAAACCTGTTCCTTCTCCAACATTCCCCATCCAGTGGCTTTAAATGGCCACTCTGTTTACAAACTTGGAGTTCAACCTACATATCACCTTACTTCCCTCTCCACCTCCATCCAAAACTCCAATCACATTAATCATTGTGTCCAATCTAACTTGTGGACATATATCCTATCCTATTTCCTTCACTCTCCTTGTTCCACTGCAGTTGGGGTTCTTTTAATGTCTGGCCTAGACTCTACTTCAATGATATCCCACCTAACACTTGTCATTGCGTGCTTCACTATATCCTACTCCCAACATCCAAGGAGACGTTTCTAAAAATCTCTACAGCTGAACATCCCTTCAGAGCTCCCTGTTGTGAAGAGGGTACTATTCAAGCTTCATGGTGTGACCTATGAGGCTTTTGCCTGACTGTCCTGTCCCTTCTCTCCCAGTGTCCCCTCCACTGTCTGCTCTAATCACAGGAAACCATAGTTCCTGGAATCTGCCAGTGTTCCTTGTGTTGTCTGGAATCCCCTGATCTACTTTGCCTTTCTGACAAACACCTAGGTCAGATAAGCCCTCCAGGGAGGGTGAAGTCCCACAGTATGAATCTTGACATCTTTTGTTAGTACTACATTGAACTTACAGGTTTTCCTGCCCAAAGCATGAGTCTTTGAGGTCTTTGAGGAAAGGGAATATGACTCATGACAGTATTTACCAGTATCCAGCATGAGTGAATGTTTCTAGATGGGAAAAAGAGCGAGCCTAAAAATATCTGTTCTCACATATTTTAGATTCAATGCTTTCTAAATTCCAATAAAGATCATAAGATGATTTGGAGGGAAATTATATGAAACATTTCTAAAGGTCATATAAAACACTAATAGAAGATTCTTAAAGGAAACTACAGTCCTGCCAGCTGATAAAACAAAAATCAAAAACATAATTAGTCCAAGACAAAGCAATCCTGAACAGACTATTGAGACTCTAATCGAAAAGGCAAAGCCCAGGAAAAGGAATAAATTATTTAATAAATGGCATTCAAATTATAGCTTAGTGGCTGGAAAAAGAAATAGATCGACATCATGCCATAAAACCAAAATGAAGAAGTAAATATTTTAAAAGAGTAAAAAGTAATTGCAAAGCTCTGAATGGGAGAGAGATGACACTGAAAAGCCTCAAAAGTAACAAAAAAAGAAAATACACGTGACTTTATTGACTTTATAGAGACTTAAAGCTTCTGAATGTACAAATGACCAAAACAAAAAACTTAAATAGAACAAATAGCCCATATAAAGTTAAAAGTCCTGATAATCATAAATGGAACCAAATCATGAATAGTTCACATAATCAGTGTAACTGAAATTGGCAAGGGATATTTAACTTCACTAGTACTTAAAAAAAATTAATAAATTGTTACTGCTAATCAAAGTTTGAAAAATATATCATTGACAATGTTGTCATGGGGTTAGCATCACTCACAATGCCTGGTAAAGTTCAAAAGAACTAATGATGGGCCGGCCCGTGGCTCACTTCAGAGAGCGTGGTACTGACACCACCAAGTCAAGGGTTAAGATCCCCTTACCGGTCATCTTTTAAAAAAAAAAAAAAAATTAATGATTAGAGTTCTTATAGGTTCCAGGTCCTGTTCTCAGTACAATACATATAATACAACTCTGAGGTAGATGCTATCACTTCACCTTACAGATGAGGAGGCAGGCTGGAAGTTAGGTAGCCAGACACACCTAGGAAGAGTAAGCACCAAAATCCCATCATGTGAGGCAATCAAGCAAGCGCTCAGTAAATGGGTTACTGAATGAACAGTTTTGGTTGTATTTTAATTAGGTACAACACTATTTGGAAAAGTAATATGGCAAAGATTCACTAACTCGACTTCTAGTAATATAACCTAAGGGCGTGTGGTGTGTGTTGTAGGGAAGATAAAACAGAAGATGAAAGCTCGAGGGATAGGCGTGTACGGTTCCTCGTTAGTCAGTGATGAAAGGTGCTTAAAACCCCAGTGGGGCAGCCACCTAAAGACGTTACGAATGACGATCACGAAAACCACCACTCCGGGAAAATGCTTGCGACAAAAAAGAACAGGACGAAAACGAGGGAAAAAAGGACGCAAATTTTAAAGTAACATTTTACATTTTAGCATTTTCAACTCTACAAATTTTAAAAGCCTCGAAAAGAGTTCAACAAAATAATTTTTCTCCCCCCGCCCCGAAAAAACCCTTAGCTTCCATTTAATGAACTCTTCATCACCTGCCATACCAAGAACTGTTTTTATCGACGAGAGAACTTAGGCTAAGGAAAGGGAAAGTCCTGGCCCACAGCTACGTATCTCGTAACCCCTGCCTTCCAAACCCGCCCCAGTCCCGCCCGCCCGACTCTGTCAGTCAGCGTAACGACGCGCAGGACGTCTCCCAGGAAACCGAGCTCGCCCCGCCCCTGGCTGCGCCCCGACTTCCGCTACTGCGCGCTGAGGCGCCAGCGGGACTCCTGTCTGGTGGACATGGCCGCTTCCCGGTTACACCCGGCGACGCTAACGCTAAAGCAGGTGCCCTCGGTTCTCTCCGGCCTTCTAGGGCAGCCTTCCACGGTTTGAGCTTCTCGATTCTCCCCCTCCCCCTCCCACCTGCCTACAGAGTAGGTCTCGGGGCGACCAGGCCAGGCCCTGGGGTCCTGACCTTGGGCGCGCACCCTGTGATTGGCCTCAGACCTGGGGGGCGGGGCTCCCCGCCGCGGGGGCCGACGGGAGGCGCAGGCAGCTGCGTTGGCTTGGCAACGGCGCTTCAGACGCGCCGAGCTCTTGCGTTTCTCCGAGCACCGGTGCCTCAGCCGCAGCAAAGACCGTCTGTTGTACTGAGCTATAATAAAGAGAATTCGAATAACTGCACTTAGAAAAAGTGCTGTTATTGTGATTACAGCTTCTAGGAGACTAGCCGCCCCTTTTCTACCTAGTAGTCAGCTCCTGACTTAGGGTTCTTAGGTTTGACAAAGGAGTAAACAAACAGCCCAAATGAACTTTTTGCTGCTTTCTTTTTAAAAGCAGTTTTTTCTTTTCCCTTTTCAAGTTGAGGACCAAGAAAAGTCATCTGGTTACAGTTTGGTTTGCTAAAGTAGAGCTTCCTGGGCTGGCGATCATGCAGTGGTAATCATTTCTCCTCCCTTGTACAGTTCATGAGAAGACAACAAGTTCTCCTTCTCTATAGAAGGATTTTGCAAGCAATTCGGCAAGTTCCAAATGATTCTGATCGCACATACCTGAAGGACTGGGCAAGGGAAGAATTCAAAAGAAACAAAAGTGCCACTGAAGAGGTGAGAACAAGATATAGGTGAGGACAAGGTTCGGACTCTGTATTGATTGATGATTTTTTAAAATGTAGTAGACATCTTGGAATTCAAGTGTACTTCAAAGAGTTTATGGAAAAATAGAATTAAAAGATGAAAATAAAAGATGATACTAATCTTTTCCACGAACTTTTTGAAAACCCCCTCGTATACATGTCACTGACATGATACATCTTGAGCATTGCTTGTAATGTTAACTGATTTTCCACTCATTTAGATGACATTTTAAATTTTATTATTGCTGTATCTATACTGTACAGTAGCATCACCTGACTTCTATGCAGTACCACATTATATACTCATGCACACGTACTTCAAAAAGTTCATGGAAAGATTCGTGTTATCTTTCAGTTCTGTTTTTCCAGCGAACTTTTTCGAGAGAGAGAGTGTGTGTGTGTGTGTGTGTGTGTGTGTGTGTGTGTGTGTGTGTGTGTGTGTTTTCCTTATATACGTATGGAAAGCTTTTGGCTTTCCTGACATGTAACAGTTCCAATTTCCAATACTCGTTCTTGATTTTAACAAATAAAATGGTAGAGCTGTACTGTGTTTAACCAGGTAAAACAGTAACTGGATTTCACTTTCTTCTACAGGATACAATAAGGATGATGATTACTCAAGGCAATATGCAACTCAAGGAGTTAGAAAAAACACTCGCTTTAGCAAAATCTTAACTAGAGCATTGTTCTGAAGGATTTTCAGTCTCCATGTGTTTTGTTGAGTTTAGTCGAAGTATTTGTATGTACAGTACTTGGGCAGAATATCAGAAGATGGAGCATGGTATATCAGAGAGAGGAAAGAAAAGCATATCAAGATAATTGCGTTAGCTTTGGAAAACATACCCTGAGTTTTGAAAATGTTTTTGGATGTATCACAGTTTTTGTAAGAAGCAAAAACCACTCTAATAAATGGCCAGTTAGCCCATGAGAAGATGCTTAACACAATCATCAGGGAAATGGAAATCAAAACCACAATGAGATATCACTTCACATCAACTATAATTAAAAGGGGAAATAACAACAGATGTTGGTGAAGATGTGGAGAAATTGGAACCTTCACACAGCTGGTGGGAATGTAAAGTGGTGCAGCTACTTTGGAAAACATATAAGCAGTTCCTCAAAAGGTTAAACAAAGAGTTACCATATGGTTTAGCAATTCTACTCCTAGGTCTATAACCAAGAGAAATGAGAACATTTCTATAAAAAACTTGTACGTAAATGTTCATTGCAGTATTAAACGTTCATAGCAATCTATAAAAAACTTGTAGATAAATGTTCATAGCAGTATTGTGTGCATAATAGCCAAAAAGCGGAAACAATACAGATGCCTATCAGCTGATAAATGGATAAAATATGGCACATTTATACAATAAAATATTATTTGGCAATAAAAAGGAATGAAGGACTGATACATGCTACTTATGGATAAACCTTGAAAACATTGTTAAGTGAAAGAAGCCAGTCACAAATCACATATTGTATGATTCCATTTATATGAAATATCCAGAATATAGTAGTTAGTAGTTGCCTAGGGCTTTGGGTGGAATGGAGAGTAACTACTAATGGAGATGGCATATCTTTTCAGGGTAATGAAAATATCTTAAAGTGAGATTGTGGTATTTGTTGCACAACTCTGTGAATCTACTCAAATCTATTGAATTATATGAGGGTACTTTTAAAAGTTGATGGAAAAATAGAGTTGAAAGATAATACAAATCTTTCCATGAACATTTTGAAGTACCCTCATACATTTTAAGTGTATGGTATGTGAGTTGTATCTCAATTAAACTGTTTTAAAAAACAGTATGAGATGTAGGACTGGAGGTATACTGACCCCAGGAGATACCCTGGAACTTTCTGGAAAAGTCCTTTTTCATTACCCCTCAGGGTTGTAGAGGTGTGTTCTTCAGGTGTGTCATGGTTTAAAAGACGACTCTCCAAAAAGATCATCATTGGGAATCTGGGCCTTTGTTGGAAAGAAAAGAGAAACAGAAGCTTAAGAACACATCAAAGCACTTACCAAAAAGGAGAAGACTAGGTCTGGATGAAACTTCTGTGATTGTCTTAACATCCATATGGAAAAAAAGTAAAAAAATCATTAAGGGAAATCCTTGGTGCATGAGTTTCTCCTTCAGTGACAGGAAAAAGAATTTGAAGAATCCATCAGAGACAAATACATCATAACCAAAGTTAACTTCAGGACGCTTTTGAAAGAGATCAGCTTTCTAACATACAATTAATTTAGTGAAAGATGTGAAAGTGAAAGCTTGTGGAAGGTGCTGGGACTGGCAGTTCTGCAGACTGAAGTCCTCTGTTCATCAACAGAACAGAGCTAGGACGCTAATCCAAAAAGCTTAAAGATGTAGACAAAACTTGCAGTATGAAAAACGGTATCTAGTACTGGACTGTATTAGAACAGACTTATGAACTGGTGGTGGCATATGCTGATGACCTGGATTGCCAGGGTCCACCCCACCTCCATAGCCTTAGAACCCATAAGACAAAATAATTCTGAATACTCTTCCGCAGGGGTAATTTAATTCAGAATGCTCGCATGAGCCAATTTTCAGGTTGTTATATAGATTTACATTAGCCAACCCATGCAAGAAGACGATCTGACAAACTGGGGAAGCATTTGTGCACAGTTTCTAAAAAAACATACTTTGGAAGTATCTTTGTGTGGCATGTTTGACATACACAAATATAGGCTATCTCTAGTGAATCTAAAATCTTAAAAAAAAAATCATTTATGAGGTGTAGAAGTTGGTGATTTGGGTAATGTTCTTCCTAACAATGGTGTACATGGAAGAGTTTTAAACAGCATTTGTGGTTTGAATTTGCAAGATGCAAATATCACATACTCCAAGAAAAACTTAGTTGGTATTTCTTTTGATTTTGTTTTTTTAAGCAGGTAAAACACTGAAAATTGAATTCTTATCTTCGAGAGGCTAAGATTACTGCTTATACTTTCATCTAGAAAGAACAGTTTCATTTGTTCACTTACATGCTTTGATTATCCCCTCTGAATTATAGGCCAACCCTTGTTGTTTAGCCTGAGATTTATGTAGCAATTTCTTCTCAGGTATGGAACCACAGTCATTAAAATGTTGGCCAGAATAGAACTGCTGGTGAAACATTTTATTCATCATGAAATGATCTTTATCAGTATTCTGGATTAAACAATTTACCTTTCTGGGTGTTCCCTGTAAATTACACTCCTATTTCAACTATAATAAATCCTTTTATATTAAAAAAGTTAAGTACAAGAGCTTTGTAGCATAAGAGAAGTAGCTAAGGCTATTTAATATAACACACACACACACACACACCCACACACACACACACACCTACCTACCTACCTACCTACCTACCTACCTACCTACCTACCTACCTACCCGTCATTCTCCTCTTTTAAAATGTGCCATCAGGATGGAAGTTTTAAATTCATGGTACAAGCATTGCTCTGGATGTGCCTGCGGAGAGGCAGATGACTTTCTAATAACTGAAGAAAGCAGAACATATTCCCTGCTACTTGTATTATTGCAGTCCTATCAGCAGACATTCTTATGACAGACACAGACCATATTACATAAACTCTCTGTCCTGTTATAGAATGTCCGGAAAATGCTAGTAAAAATAAAGGGAAGCAGCCCACATCAATCCTGAAAATAATTGGAATTATGTAGAATACGGCCCAAAGAGGATCAAAAGCAAATTGTTACTCTGCAAAACTCAGAATCACCACAGGCAACTCCTTGCTTGAGTCAGGCATTTAAGAAATTATAGTAGGATAAAATTAAATTTGCTATTTCTGTAAGCCATTTTTTACTCACTTATTTGTATAAAAATAGTGCTCTACTATGTCTTGCTTTTGTGTCTCATGAGCTTAAGTTAATATCTTCACATTTATTTGACTTAACATTAAAGGGAAAGAGTATTTCCCCTTAGATATTGTTTATGTTGTCTTATTTGATTGACTTTTATAATTCACACTGAAGAAGAAACGTATTTAATTTTTAGGAACAATTTATTAGTCAAAAAACATGTTACCTTGGCTTGCATGCTAACTATTACATACTGTTCTGTCCTTCCCCTTTGTCCAGTATTTTCCGAATGGTCACCAGTTTAATCATTTGTTTAAGTTGCACTGAGAAATCTTGCCACATTATAGCAGTTTTGTTTTGATGAGGTGCACCTGATCTTGACTTTGAAGCAGCTGTATTTACTCTAAATAACACTTTTATAGACACAAGGTAAAGTATGGCTGGGTGAAGGTACTCTTTCAGGAACCATAAAATTTGGTTATCCACAACAAATGAAAACACGATAGGCTAAATGAGGTATCCACATTTTCATATTTTTAGTAAGGAATTTAAGATCCATAGCATTAAGAACAATGTCTAATGCTTGGAAAATACATGAATGTAAGGTGATAAAAATATTAAATAGAAGGCAAATAACCTACCTCTCAAGTATATCAACATTTGACTCAAAAAAGGTAGAAACATGAAAACGCTTCCTTTATTTTGGGCTCCCAAAGTCAAAAGTAAGATTAGAACTAATATATTCAGTCTCTCACAGATATTTAGTGTACTCAACGCAATAATGGACTAACAATTAAAAAAAACCTGCAATAACGTACAACTTTTCTGTGTTTTACATCATTTTTTTCCATAGCTATTGGAAGTTTCAGCCTCAATTTGAAACATGACCTACATGACAGGCTATAAATTGTTAGTAGTTCAGTTTCTTTGGAAAAGTACAGCTGTGGCATTTACTCATTTTAGCAGATAGCTAAAAAAGAAAAATAAGGAAAAATACACACTGGACTTGTAAAGTTTTTGCCGATGCCAAGGTACAAAAACAGATCAAACACAGTTTTTGAAAATAAAAAGCTATTGCATTGGTTTTAATTGAGATGTTGCCACCTCTCTGTTAGGAGACTTACCAACCCTCTTTTTTGCCTCCATTGGTTTTCTCTTCTGTAACAGACTACCAAGAGGCAAGAGCCATGCAGACCGCTAAACTAGGTCTATTTGACCTTTGTCTTTCCTCCCTAGTCTCTCCCCTAACTGTGCCCTTTGACAAAATTATCTAGTTCACAATAATAAGCTGCCTGCTTCTGATGGGTAGGAGGTAATCAAAATACTCCCACAAAGCACTCTACGGTCTAGACTTGATAGTTACATTAAAATTTAATTGTTTCAGCATTTCTTGACAAGGATATCTTGAGGTAATAGGAGATATTTTGATACATAAACATAACTCCTGCTTGGAACACAACCTACTGAACTCAGGATTTCATTTTCAGTATTATGCAGTTCTCAATAAATTGATACATACTGAGGAATAATTCTAAAAAGTTTAGTGATATCCTGTTGGGAGTAGGTTTTAAAAAGATACCATCTACCTCTATAACTCTGATTCTGCATTAGGAACAAATAGGGAACTGAAAAGAGGAAAGTGCCTTAAATATTAGCAATCCAACAAGAATCCCTGGGGGCAAGACTATCTACCTACATAGTAGTTGAGAAACCAGACAGGCTCATAAATACATGAAAATCAACTTGAGATAATGTCATATTCATATTCAAGTTATGTATCAGTTACATCTGAATTACTTTTTCTGTCTGTATCCATGGATTGTCACTGTAAAAAAAGCCCAAAACTGGGCTTAACAAAGGGACTAAAAGCATACTTTGTTTTTCTTGGTGTTCCTCTGTCAAGAAGTTATTACTTTCTCTTTGGCTCAACGAGCAGCATTTTATTCACAGTTATGGACAATTATTACTGTGTTTATAGAAATAGAATTGAAGTTTCTATGCATACATGGAATTATGAATATAATCCCACATTCCAAGGGATAAAAAGCTTAGAAGATAATTAAATTGAAACTTTCAACATACTCAGACTACTTTTACAACTTTGTTTCTGTGTTTATATTTTATTATGGAGCAAAGTAAAAGTCTTCAGGGCTCATGAAGCTGGGAACAGTGTGGTCTAAATTGAATTACTGAATTATTTACCTTGACATAGTCAATGCAAAGCAGTGGAAAGCTTTTGTGGTTCTTCAATGACAGAACTCAAAATATTTTCAAGAAACAGCCTTATTTCTTTATAAAATGTAAATCAATATGTCTATATTCAGAAAGGTATACTCTAAGATAATTGGGTTTGATTAGGAATAGTTTGTAGAAGTTTCAGGTTGGGCTGGCTGGTTAGGTCAGTTGGTTACAGTGCGGTGTTATAACACCAAGGTCAAGGGTTCGGATCCCTGTGCTGGCTAGCTGCCAAAAAAAAAAGAAAAAAAAGATTAGTTTCAGGTAATTGTTTTGTGAATGTTTTTCTGCTACTCTGCTTTAAAACCACTATGACTAATCAATGATTTTTTGGCTGAAAAATATAGAAACCATGATCTCATGATTTGAATGTTTCTCATCTGAGCTATTTATTTATTTGGCTGAGCTCATGAACAAACACTTCCAGGACTGTTAGCCAACTACTCATTACTTGCATAAACTTTTTTTTTTTGGCGGCTGGTGATATGGGGATCTGAACCCACGACCTTGGTGTTACAAGACTGCACTCTTACCAACTGAGCAAACCAGCCAGCCTAAACTCTGACTTTTCAAAAAAAATTTTAAGATATAGTGGATCTTGTGACATCATGAAAATTTCTTTTCTCCTTAAAATCTGTTTGATAATTCATGTTTCCAGGAGTTTTTAAAAAATCTGTTTCATAAGTTTTTACCAGGTTAAAATGTCAACATTCTGAAAATTATGAATTTGAGAGTTTAGCTTGTCTCAGAGTTATAGCTCTCTTCTAGAAAGACACTGTTGTCGAGGCACAGCAGGTGTGTTCAAATTTATATGAATGACTACTTGAGTTCACAAGGGATTAATTTTTTTCTTTCTTTTGACTTACATTATTTCATACATCCTGAATTTTAGGGTTTAGGTTTACACATCATTCAGTTTTTTAGTGTGGCTTGCTTAATCTGAGCTTTTGAACTTCAGATGAACCTGGCCTGAGATTTAGAGTTTATAATGAAACCTGAAACTAATCAAGCTTCCTCTGGTTTCAGTTTAATTGTGGAAGTCTTCGTCACTTCAGGATATAGGAAGCATGTATCTGGCACATTTTAGAAATTAGTGATTTTTTTTTTAAAGACAAGTTCGCTATATGTACACAATAATTGACTCCTTGGGCATAGCTATTCTACAGTTCTAAAACCAGAAATCCTCAAGAATCCTTTCTTGTTCCACTTTTCAGGTGCTAATTTTCCTTCTGCACCTTAGTCCTTAGTTTAGCAAGTTCTTCTTCTAAACTTTTAATGTGTTCCTTCAGTGTAGCCTTGTCTTGCTGGGCTTTCTGACTGGCTTGGCTTCGTGCTTCTTCAATCTTCCTTTCATACCACTTTTCCATCTGGGTAGACACAGCCTCAAAAAAATACTGGGTAAGCTCCAGAGCTTTGGAGGTGTCTCGAGCGTGAGGGGCAGGCGGCTCACTGCCGGCTGCTGGTGGCGGCTGCCCACAGGTGTTGCTGGGGGCTGGTTGCTGGGCTCGATGCTTTGTCTGCCCACTTTTCCCAGACTTCTTGGTTTGGGTGCCTCTGTTGACGCAGGGCCCAGCCTGCTGATCGCATTTGGATGCCTCATTCAAAGGTAGCAAAGCTGTCTGGACCTTGACATTCCTCAGTCGGGAGCCTGTACAGTCGGAGGAAGACAGCTCCTGCTGCAGTCTGTGAGTAGCTGTAGAGTTTTGGGCCTTTTCCTTGGGCCTAACCACCTGAGGGGAACTGTCAGAAGCTGCCACTGGACCTGCAGTCACCACTGATTGATCCACACCTGGTTTCAGAAGGAAAACAAATGTCAGAGCAAATCCACACTGTCATGTGGGTGTGGGTCAGCATTTGTGAGTCGTACGAATCCTGTAAACCCCAGCCTTCTTAGTCACCACCCACCACATGCAACTTCTCTGTGGTTCTTCTCACCTTTCTATCTTTCCCTTCTACTTCATCTCCCCTGTTTATCATTTTGGCTCCTTAGGGCTTTCATGGATTCTGTGTTAGCCACACTGGTGGCATCAAAGCCAAAAACGTTGCTAGCCATTCCTTTAGCCTGTCTCAACCTGCCCTAGAAGGCTTTGGGTCTCAGTTCCTGATGCCTAAAGATGACACAGCTCACCAGGCGTCTCAAGACAGAATTGGGCATTTATCTATGAGAGTGAATGCTCCTATTCTCTAATTTTGGGCCCTTCCCACATCATAATCCCAGTGTACTAGTTCCTTGATCCAAGCTCCAGTTTGTAAAGGTGGTCCTATTCTCCATACCCAGAGCTCCATGACAAGCTCCATATCTAAAAAATTTGCCCAGTATGTTTCCCAATGTTGGTAAAGAAGATAAAACCACAGTTCCAGAAATGGCATATGGAAACAAAACACATGACATATCAAAGTCCTTCATTGAGACCTAATTACCAAGGCTCTGGATGTCCTCAAAATTATCATCATTGATTGTAATCACTGTGGCCAATGTAAAGATGCTTTGCTTAAAGCATCTCTTATGTAGCACCTGGGGCAAGTTCAATACCTGAACTGCTGTTTAATGCGGATTTGCATAGTTGGACAAAGGTAAAAGGCCATCAAGAAGAAGAAAGGGGAAAGAGGCACAAAGGGCAAGGAGACAGCCCTGCTGAGGAAACAGATGGTCATTCATTGGCCCTCATCTTTGGGGTCCACTCATTGTACCTGAAGTACTGTTATCACTAATCAATAATTCTTTTAATCCTTCATTCAAATATGTTTGAGCACTTAAATAAATAACAGTGCTTTATTATTGAATAGGAACTGAGTATACAGCTGTGAGGAAAACATGACCCTTGCCCCTACAGAGCTTACTCTACAATCCAGTGTTTTCCACCGTTCTATCATGGACTGCCTTCAGATGCAGGAGAGAACAAGATCTGGGGGGTTGCATTACCTTTGCACAGAAGGGCTCTCTCTGCATGTGGGTTACCTGTAGAAGACTCGCAAGTAGATGGTGTGGATTTAGCTCTGGAGGCCCTAGAATCTCCTGAAAGCTTCAGCTCCAGATTCTGAATCTTTAACATGCACCAGGTTTTTAATTCATCCACCAAGGACATCTAAAAAAACCCCTACAAATTAGTACCCAAGAGAATCAGGCGAATTTGATACATGGTTCATGAGTTAAAGCACTAAGAATGGACTTTTCAATTATAATAGTTGAGGATATCATCTTGACGAACCCAAAAGTTGTGGATATTACCCATCCTCCCATAGGCCGCACCAGGCACCCAGGCTGAGGGATACCTGTAATCTTCATTTAGTGACTCGAAGTCGCCTTAAACACCCAAAGCCACCTAAATCTTCCAAACCAAGCATTTCTGGCTGCTGAAGAGCATGAGCGCTCTCATGCTCACAAGTACTCGTTCCATGTCTACTGTCCTGGGTAGACAGTAAACTCCCTGAAGGAAGGAACCATGTCAACAAAGTGGAATGGCCCAACAAATGCACACTACACAGGGTTGGTTGAGGATACAGATGACATCTTCCCCAGCATCTTCATTCTCCACCTATTGGCAACATATCCATAAACTGAACTATAGGTTCTTTTGTATTAACTTCATTTGGGGGTTAGAAAAATGATATGCTGTGTAATGCACACACTTTTAAGGAGTCTCAGCCTCTGAGTTTTCAATGACAGGTCTGACTCTTTTAACTCAGCGGACATGTGTGGTAAATCGTCAGTTAAGGACCACCAGGCTGGTTTTCACCTGTCGTTTCTCTCCCTCGTGCTTCTCCGTGTCTGCGTGCTGCTGCAGGCGGTGCAGGCATTCCGTCCTCTCTGCGGAGAGTCTCTCTGCCATCAGCTTATCCAGAACGCGCATCTAGGATTCAAGCGGAACAGACAGCACCTGACTAGGATGATCTAAGGATGGGCCTGGGCTCTCAACTCCTGAGGAGGGGCTCAGGGGTGCCAAGCAGGGGCCAGAAAGCAAGCAGGCCAACTGCAGCTCCTCATTCTATTCTATTCTCTTAGAGTTTCCATGCAACTCTACTTTTCAGAATTCCTGAGCATGTCTCTGTGAGGCCAGTGTTTCTTTTTCTCATTTGTTAAAGTCCTAAGGGGTTTAAGAGACTGTGGATATGCAGTAAATATACAACTTGAGGAACATGCAGACCTTGTAGGCAAAAGAGAATTTTTGTAGCCCTTAGAACATTATTTCCAAGACTGCTATAAGGCAAAACTCTTTCTTTTTTTTTTTTTTTTTTAAAAAAGATGACCGGTAAGGGGATCTTAACCCTTAACTTGGTGTTGTCAGCACCACGCTCAGCCAGTGAGCGAACCGGCCATCCCTACATGGGATCCGAACCCGGGGCCTTGGTGTTATCAGCACTGCACTCTCCCGAGTGAGCCACGGGCCGGCCCAAGGGAAAACTCTTTCTGAAAGTATGGAGCTATTCCCTGCCCCCATGCACACATACTTTAAAAAATGTTAGCAGTTGCTAATGAGGTAGTGAAACAAGCTGAATACCTGGGGCTTTTATCCAGCTTTTCCAGTGAGCAAATATGTTTGGTGCGTCACTGGAAGTAGTTGGAGCATGTGCAGAAAGGGTGTGGAAGGTGTTTAAAAGGACTGCTTCAGAGAATAAGCAGTTGTCACCTTTTAATCTCATGCCCTTCTGGGGCCCCCATTCATCCTGACATTTCCTGTAGGGCCTTAACACCTAGCAGAAGCAAACATTCACTGCTTTGACAAAGTCCAAAGAAAGAAAGAAATGTTACAAGTGAAAGCCAGCCTGTGAGGGCTCACTGGTGAGCTCGTCTCCTGTCAGGGACATATATGGTATTCCACACTCAAATGTGCAAAAACTAAAAAAAACAAAAACCAAATAAACCCCACATCAGTTCTGAAGACGTGGTGAGCACCTTCTGTTTTGTCTTTTCAGTCCTCATGTTTGTCTGTGAACTGCTCTCCTCCTGTTTTCTAGAACTTACTCCCCCATCTCCTTATCCTCTTTCTACAGATATTTATACCAAGAGCAGCCATGTGTATACATTGCTTTGTTCACAGGTCATGGTTAACTGGCTCAGGCATAAGCACCTGACTCAGTGTGAGTATATACTGCGCCAGAGTCCTTTCCCTGCCATTTGGAATTAGAGCTAAGATTCTACACCCCAATCTGTCACCTTCCTTGAACTGAAGAGAGGTCCCTGAGATATCCCAGCATTCATCTAATAACATTCCTCTTTAGGTTTAGGCTAGCTGAAGTGGGTTTTTAATACACAAAACAGTATTAACTAATATATTATGGCCCTAAGAAAAAATTTTTTTAATGAGCTTTCCATGAAATGCAAATAACAAATAAACCTTAAAAATGTTCAACAGTGAACAGAGAAATAAAACTGTTTTAGTAAATGTCCTTAATCAATTTGGCAAAAACTTTAAAAAAGTGATAATATTAAATGATAGCAAAGGGTTGAGACAGAAACTCAGATACTGTTGGTGGGATATAAATTGGTACAGCCTTTCTTCTAAGTGATTTGCCAAAATTTATAAAGAGCCTTAAAGATACTATCTTTGGATCCAATTATCCTAATTCTGAGAAAATAATCTGAGAAACAGTCAAAAATTCATGTACATAAGTGTTCCTCATAGCATTATTTGTATCAGTGATCAACTATAGGTAACTATAAAAGCCTAACAACAATGAATGGTTAAATAAATTATGTTGTATGAGTATGCTGGAATATTTATGAAGCTGAGGACGTGGGAAAATGCTCATGATGTTAAATTAAGTGAAAAAAGCAGAAGCAAAGTACCTTTCCTTCATACATAGGAATAGTACACTGCCATTAAAAAGCATACTGTAACTCTGCATGTCTAAGACATATTACTATATGAAAAAGCAAGCTGCCAAAAAAAACCCAAAAAACAAAACAAAACAGAAAACAAACCCAGCATGGTTCCATTTTTGCTTAAAAGCAATAATTATGTCAGTCATGATCCATAGGAGAGAAAAATCTATGGAAAATGGAAGGGATCCTGGGAAGTGTCATTATGAAACAAATTTCTGTAATGTGGAATTTTTTTTCCAATGAATATACGTTATTTATAAAGTTTTTTTTTTGTTGTTGTTGTTGTTTTGCATTTAAAAATCTATATCCATCTGATGGAGTTTGGATGTGTTGTCCCCTCCAAAACTCATGTGGAAATTTGATCTCCAATGTGGCAGTGTTGGAAACTGAGTGAGTCATGGGGGCAGATCCCTCATGAATGGATTAATGCTCTCCCTGGGGGAGGGGGGATTAATGAGTGAGTTCTCATTCTATTAGTTCCCATGAGAGCTTTTTGTTTATAGGACCCTGGCACCTCCTCTCTGTCTGTCTGTCTCTCTCTTGCTTCCTCTTGCCATGTGATCTGCTTGTACCCGCCAGCTGCCTGCCACTTTCCACCATGAGTAGAAGCAGCCTGAGGCCCGTGCCAGATGCAGCTGTCCCAGAATCGTAAGCCAAATAAACCTTTTCTCTTTATAAATTACCCAGTCCCAGGTATTTCTGTTACAGCAACACAAAAAGGACTAAAACACCATCACACATTTCTTATTAATTACAAAGGGAAAGTGTACCTTTATAATGGAGAAGTATGGTATGAACTTTTCTGTATGTTTGACAATTAACACTTAGCCAAGTGATCAAACATAATGTCATTAATAATGAGACATGCTGACATTATGTGCTCCTGATGTGAGGCAATTTGAAGTTTACACCACTATGAATTATTCTTGTCAGAAATGTTTAACCTAGGGCCGGCCCGGTGGCGCACTGGGTAGTGCGCCGCTTGGGAAGCGCGGTGGCGCTCCCGCCCGAGGGTTCGGATCCCACATACGGACCGGCTCCCGCTCACTGGCTGAGCGAGGCGCGGGAGCAACGCCGAGGGTTGCAATCCCGTTGCCGGTCCCTGGTCCGGTACGGGGGCAACACTGAGGGTTGCGATCCGTTGCCGGACATGGAAAAAGAAAAAAAAAAAAAAAAAAAAAAAAAAAAAAAAAAAAAAAAAGAAATGTTTAACCTAAACCTACATAAATATCTACACCAGAGGTTGTCAAGCTTTAGCACACACCAGCATCACCTGGAAACACAGGGTTGTTAAACACAGGGTGATGGACCCCACCCCCAGTTCATTCATAGTTTAATTCAATTCAGTAGATCTGAAATGAGGGCAAAGAATTTGCTTTTTTCTCCCCTCAGGCCCCCAGGTGATGCTGATGCTACTGGGCCAGAAACCACACTTTGAGAAACATAGTTCAAGACCTGTCAGTTTACAGAAATGCAGGGATAGAGGAACAAGTTAAATAACACCATGAAGAAACTACCAGACAAATCCAGAATGAAGAGCATCCTCTATAAAACAACTGACCTGGGTGCTTCAAAAAGTTAATCTCATGGGGGAAGAAAAGCTGAAAAAAGGAGTCAGGGACTGTTCTAGATTAAAAGAGATCACAGAGACCTAACAGTCAAATGCACAAAATTGAACCTCTGCTGGATCCTGGACTGGGATTAAAAACAAAAACCGTTTTGGGACAATTGAGAAAACCTGAACATGGGCTGGATATTATGCCATTACTGTTAATTTTCTCAGATGTGATAAAGGTATTATAATTATGACGGAGAAAGTCCTTATTCTAAGCACTCTGATGTATTTAGAGGTGCTGTGTCAGGACAGTCTGCCACTAAATCTCAAACAAGAGAAAAAAATATGGGAGAGAGACAAAGCAAATGTAGCAACGTGTTAACAACTGGTTGGGCCTCGGTGAGAGCATACAAACGCTCATTACATTATTCTTTCAACTTTTCTGTATGTTTGACAATTTTCAGAACAGAAAGTTGGGAAAAGAAAAAACTATAGACATCATTATTCTAATTTTGTGTGCTAGGAGGAAGGGGTATAGGGCACATGGACATAGAAAACAACTGTGGTGGTTGGTTACTGGAGGCTGGAAGGGGGTGCAGGGAGAGCGAGGGGTTGGTAAACGGACACAAAAGTGCAGCTAGACAACAGGAATAAGATCTAGTGCTCCACAGCACTGTAGGGTGACCACAATAACAACGATTTATTGTACAGTTTCAATTAGCTAGAAGAGAGGAATCTGAGAGTTCCTCACACAGAGAAACGACAAATGTTTGAGGTAAGGGGGGGAAACAGCGTTTGCCAGGGTTTCAGGGGAGAAGTGAGGGGGGGAGAAAGATGAATGGGTGGGGCGCAGAAGATTTTTAGGGCAGCAAAACCATTCTGTGTGATACTGTGATGATTAATACATGACTATGCATTTGGCAAACACCCATAGAGCAACACAAAGCGGGAACCCTAATGTAAACTTTAGTTAATAATAATTCACCGACACTGGTTCATACTTGTAACAAATGTACCACACTAAGGTAAGATGTGGAGAAACTGTGTGTGTGGGAGGAGGGTATGTGAACCGTCTGCACTTTAATTTTTCTGTCAACCTAAAAGTGCTATAAAGTCTATTATTTGGGGGGAAAAAACCATATAAAAGGACTGGAGGATGGGCCGGCCCGGTGGTGCACTGCTGTAGTGCGCCGCTTGGGAAGCGCAGCGGCGCTCCCGCCGAGGGTTCGGATCCCACATACAGACCGGTTCCCGCTCACTGGCTGAGCGAGGCGCGGGAGCGACACCAAGGGTTGCGATCCCGTTGCTGGTCCCGGTCCGGTACGGGGGCGACACTGAGGGTTGCGATCCGTTGCCGGACACGGAAAAAGACAAAAAGGAAAAAAAAAAAGGACTGGAGGAAAATAAACCCAAATATTAATATTGCTTTTTTTCATCACAGGAAGCTTATAGGTGATTTATTCCTAATTTTCATATTTTTTTAAAATGCTGTGTAATGGGGATATACTACTTTTAGAATCAGAAGCAATGTAAACATGTTCCTAAAAATCAAAATTAATGCAGTTTAACAAAATTACACGAGCAGGCCTCTTCCCTGGCAGCTCCCGGACACCGTCAGGGCGACAGGTGTGCTAGGGTCTCTGCTTTCATTTCCGGCCACAACACCTTGCAATTAGGAGGCTGGGCCACTCGCTTACTTGGTGCTGGGTCTTATTTTCCATATGCCCCAGCTTTGTGTTCATTTTGTCCTGAACCGCCCCCAGCTCTGCTCTTATCTCCTCCACAGTGGCCTCCAGCTGATTCTCCAGCTTGTTGATGAGAGGTTCACATCGACAACCATCTATTGGGGCCTAAGAGGGAAACAAAAAAGGAATCAAGCCAACATGTTAGTTCCTTCAACAAACACGTTCTGAGCATCCACAGTGTGCCAGGCAGCATGCCAGGGGCATACAGGGGATGGAGGAGACAGACTCGTACCTGTCATAGCTTTGGAACGTCCCATAGGCTGAGCTTTGGCCCCCGTGAGCACTAAGAAGGCTCAAAGAGGGTAGGATAGGGTCCCATCTCAATCTGCTTTCATCTGCTGGGGCCTCAAGATATCTAGTCACCCACAGTGGTGCAGAAAGTTCTGTAACTACACCTCTGTTGGCCTGGGCCTGGCAGCAGGACTGTATCCACACCACTGATGGGGGGAGGCCATCTGGCGTCTCCTCAAAGCCCATGCTTTACTAAGTCAATGCCCGAGGTGGCGCTCAGCCCCCAGGAACCGTGTGGGCAGCCTTGGTGAGGCGGGCGCTGCCAGTCCCGCGGGCTGTGGTACCTGCATCACCTTCCCGTCCTTGCCGCGGTACAGCGTGTACAGCTGGTACGCTCTGAACTCGTGGGGCGGGGGCGGGGATGAGCACCGGTGCCTGCCCCTCTTTTTAGGGTGACTGTGAGCGTGAGAGCTCTTCCGGTGTCCAGGCTGTTGGTCTGCTGAGGGAGTGGGGTCGGAAAATGCTGACACCTGTGGGGGAGAAAGAGACGACACCCCTGAGCCCTGTGACATCTGCAAGAGTGACACCCAGCCGGTGGCTCCCATCTCACCCACTTTTGGGCAAAGAAGCCTACCTTGCTTCACCTCATGGTGTCCAATTCCAAGTGACACATGTCAAAAGAAATACACAAGTGTGACAACCTTATGTCTGAAGTCAGCCAGATTTAATTTCTGTGCTCTGGCTCCGAACTAGCAAACCAAGTGAAGTGGCTTTTTAGCTGTTGGGGACCCGATGTCCTGAATCCTCTGCCAACCTGCCTCCCAGCCACCCTCGGCTGCTTTCACGTGCCTGCTGACCTTGGGCCGTGACCTTCTGCTCTTGTCATCCTTGGCTCTGGGCTCAGGCGAGGCTGACAGGAAATCTTCTCTGGCCTCCTCTTTTCTGAGCACAGCCTGTTCACTGCTGGGGGTGTCTCCTGCTGAGACACTTCCCTACAGAGGAAAAAAGCCCAGAAACCTGTTCTACATACTCCTTTGGCCTTTTCCACGTACAGGGTAAAATTCTGTTTGCAAGACGCCATCTTATAAGGGACCCACGGGAATTTGACAGTGACATAAATTTGAGACATAGTGAACACGGGTGGTATAAACTGAACATATAATGCTTTTCCTGGTTGTTTGAATATTTGGCTTTCATTTCATTTAGCAGGTCCCCAACTGAATATATTCTTGGGTCTAATTCTATGTTCTAGAACTCCAGGAACCTACCACATACGAAACACCTCAGCATTAGAGATTTTTGGTCTTTTGCATTTCAACAAAAGCCCATTTGTTCTTTGAACTGGGACCCCCATAATTCATGGTGGAGAATGAAAACCCTCAGAAATGAAAAAATAAGGTATTTCTGGTCTTTGTGAGAACTTTTACAACTTAATTTGTACAATTCGAACGTTAATCAGAGTTAATAATGCTTTAGCCCTGGAAATTGATGAGAGGATTCCGAAATACCAGACAGAAGAGCAAGAACCTGCTGATAACATTTTATGTGCCAAAAGTCATCTCTGTATCCTAGTCTTCCTCGTCCTGAGACAGCTGAAAGGCATGGTTCATTCAGGGCATCCATGCACGGTTGTGCAAGCTGTTCACTGCACACGGACACCTAGCTGAGGGAAAAGAGGGCCAAGAAGAGCCGAATCCAACTCAGGCTCTATTCACCATGTGTGCCCCATGCAGGGCTGGGCTGTCCCAGGGGCACCTTTTTCTAATTTGCACAAAAGAGCCATACCATATGCATACCAAGCACAGCCTTGGTACATTTTCTACGTAGAAAGAGATGAAGCAACCTGTGCCAGTGGTTCTCAAAGTTTAGTCTACGTCAGAATCCCGGGGAGGGCTTGTTCAAACACAGATCGCTGGGCCCCACCCCAGAGTTTCTGTGGGTGAGGACCAAGAGTTTGCATTTCTAACAAGGTCCCAGGTGACACACTGGACACCACACTTTGAAAACCACTGCTCTACTCAATTAAGGGCACAGTGTCAGAGAGGCAGTGCTGCCCACATGCCACATGGCAGGGAAAAAGGCCACAGGTACATGGGCTGGTGAGTCTGTCCACACAGGGTGCTGGATGGGTGATGGGCAGCCCATGCACAGAGGCACATGATCATTAGTCCTGGAGGAGTGGAGGACAGGGAGCCAAAGGAAGAAAGACTGGCAATAGTTTGAGGAACCCCTGTGGGAAGGAGGGCAGAGGAGGGCATGACGGCCACCAGATGCCCCCAGTGGAAGAAGGGAGGTAGGTTCCCACCCTCTGGAAGTGGGTGGAGTTGGGGACGGGCGGGAGGACTACCCCCCACCTTGCTTTGTGCCACCTCATCTCTTGGCACAGACTGGGCTCTCCTCTCTTCCTTGAGCCTCTCTCTCTTTTTCCTCAGGCTTCGCCCACGACTGAAGCGCAAGACCTGAAGGAGGCAAATGGCATTGTTACAAACCACTGGTGTGTGCAGCAGCAGTGTGAGAGAATTCTCCTTGGAGCGGGCGCTCTGACCTAATGGAACTTACAGCCTAGTGGGAGAGACCGAGCAGTCACATCAAACAAGTACCTGTGGACCACCTACTGCACCTCCTAGGTCTTGGACTGGGCACCATAGGGACCCAGAGATGGGTAGGATATTGTTCCTGACCTCTTAAAGTCTGTGATGATAATAATAACAGGCATTTATGTGCTGAACCAGGACTTCCCAGTAGGTGTGCACAGACTGTGCTCTGCAAGCTCCAGGGAGTACCATTCACATAAACTAGGATATGAATGGTGTCCCGTGGAGTTGTGTGACGCGGAAGCCCTGTGCAGTCTCACTCTCCGTCTTGGTACACTGGACCTGAACTAGCCCATCAGATCTTCCCTCGGCCAAACTGTGTCCAAGTCATATTCAATTTGATTCAAACGTTATTAAGGGACATCTATGAGCCATGGTACCAACCATGGGGCAGGAATCCCTTTCCCCACAAGAAGCACTTAGTCTACCCCTACAGTGCAGAGCGGTAGAACGGACACAGACAAATGCACGTGGGGTTGGCAGATCCAGGTTGATCCAGCAGTAGCTAGCTGTGGGATCTAGAGGCAAGTGACATGACCTCTCTGTGCTCTATCTTCCTAAATAGAAAAATAGGGAGTTGTTGGAATTAACCAAGGAAAAGTAGGCGGCTGGCACACAGTGGACCATCAGTCACCGTCAGGTGCCTCCCAACCTGCCTTAGAGCTGATTAATTGGCAGAGGATGTTTAACCACAGAGTACAGATCTTTGAGCTGGTAGAAACCTTCAGCCTCTGGCCCATAATATTTAAGAATGTAAAGGGATCCTTAGACCAGATATTCTGAGAACCATTGACTAAGCCACATCTGAAGCTAAATTCAGACTCACAAGGAAGTCAAGTATGAGGAAAGGAAGTTGTTAGGTCCCTGGAACTGAGAACCTGACTTTTAGAAAGCCCCCACCCTTCAGTTTTGTTTCTCTAAGTCTCTATCTCCCTAAGTCTCTGTTCCCACCAGCAGGCTGAGCAGGCTGCAGCCAGAGTGTAACATTGTAACTGCTTCCCCTGCTAGCCCAAGGTTTCTGTCTCCCCAAGTCTCTGTTCCCATGAGCAAGCTGTACCCAGAATGGAACACTGTGACTTCTCCCTAGGCTAGGCCAGATGACAATCTTAACCCTATGAATGAAGACACCTGTCGGGTTGTGGCCATTGTCGGACTCCTGACGACTTAGCCAATTGTATGGCTATAGACTTGTCTGATTAGGCAATTCATCTATTAAAGCCAAAACGTTTCGTTATTTTAGTTACACTAAGTTTTCCATTTGTATTGTCAGGGCTAGGGGTCAGACCCTTAGAACATGTTGTACAGGCTGGGTCACCAGACCCCTCACACGCAGGATCACACTAGGTAATTGGGAAAGATCCCAGGAGCCATTGGCAGCAACAGTCTCCAGTAGCAGCAGCTTCCAGCAGCAGTAGTGGCCTCCCTGTGGCCCCCCAGGGGTCATCACGGGGGGGCGGGGGGGGGCCGTGGATCAGAGCCACTCATCCTTTATATGTAAGTCCATAACCCAGGACACCTGGATGCACATGCACAAGTACATTAGACAATAGCCAAGGAACATCCGGGCGCACGTGCATATTTATATCAAATGCTCGGCAAGATTCTGAAGCCCTGAGGGGCCCTGACCATCTTCCTTCACTTTCCTTACAACACCCAACTGTCTCTCGGTGCTGATGCCATTTCTTGGCTCAGCCCGGCAGGTCCGCTTGCTGCTTGCTAATAAAATCTTCTTTTCTTCATTTGCCTGGCTAGTGTCTCCTTCCTCGGCAACCTTACAGAAATAACTAGTACCCATTGCTCACCTGGTTTGTGGACTCTCAGAACAGCACACAGTGCTAGAATCAGCCTGAAATTCACTTTCAGAGCATTTGTGAACCACATCAATCAAAAATGACAAGTGACACTCAGAGGTCACCCAAACCCAAAATAATCATCAGCAAAATTCCTCCATTTACCATGTCATTAGACAACAACAACAACTTTGTATGGCTTACAGCCTGTCTCAGCAAACCATGCCATCTACCAAATGGAACGTCACTACTCTTTTCCAGTCCACACAAATCAGAGAATGTTGATCTTAAGGCCTTGGAAAGAAGTATCCTCTTAGTACTGCTGTGGCCCATTAAGGTCCATTTTCAATGGAGGGCCTAGGACAAGGGAATATTTCTTTTCAGGAAAAAAAAAGAAAAAAGCTGTAAGGCTATTTCTGTAACTACAGATCAGAATGGTATGCATAAAATTTTATGCATATTCCAAAGTTCCTTCTTTGTGTTGAGGACAAGGTTTAGCATATATAATTATATGTGAAATAAACTTTCATAACATGTCATCTAACTTATCTGCTATTCAGTATGGGTGTGGAAAAGCTTGCTTAAGTCATTTTTTAATAAAAACACAAAAGGAGAACTGCACAGAGAAATGGTCCATGGTAAAGCTTTTTTCCCCTTCAAGTGAACATCCTTGGTCTTTGGAAGACAATGATAGGTGGGTTAAAGATACATCAGTCTTTGTGTGCCTGGGGAATTCTCTAGCACCACAGGACTTGAGGATCTCTGTATGGCTGAGGATAGGGCTGGCCGTCCAATAAATTGCCAGATGCTGAAATGCCAGATAAATGTGATGGATTCTGACACTGTACTTTTTGATTCTTGAGAGACCAGAGACTTTTCTATCAGGATTCATGGATGTGATTCTGCTGATGATTCTTTGCACACAGCTGGAGAGAGGTGAAATGCTCCACCTCTAGCAGCTTTTCCTACTTGAGTCCCTCCTGTCAGGAGCTCTATGGCATTCCGGAGACCACTGAGAAGGACCAGTTCAATGCTCAAGAGGGTAATCAATTTTTGCAAAAGACAAAAACCTTAACCATTTCCAGAAACTGCTAGTTATATTAAGCATGTTTTAAAAACTTTAATGAAATAAAGGCCAGGCAAAACCCTGGGCTAGGCTGGTATTGGGCTATGAAGCAGCAAGGTGGTATTCACAGTCTTGACTTCCTGAGACTTTGTCTTCTCGCAAAATTAGCCAGAATAAAATGGAAAAGCAATCGGTGTTTGCTATAATGCAATACAGAATAGCTCCAATCTGGAAATGACCTAAATGTCCAACATTAAGGAAATGGTTTAAAAAGCATTGACAGGGCCGAGCCCGTGGCGCACTCGGGAGAGTGCGGCACTGGGAGCGCAGCAGTGCGCTCACTGGCTGAGTGCGGTGTGGCCGGTCTCAAAAAGGACCAAAAAAAAAAAAAAGTATTGACAGCAACAAAAAATAATATTATGCTACTATTACAATGAATAATTATGAAAACCACAGAATATTTTCCCATTATTAGGATAAAAGGCAGAA